>NC_037672.1:89484355-89772534 GCF_003255815.1 Theropithecus gelada | reverse complement strand
TCTTTCTTTCTTTCTTTCTTTCTTTCTTTCTTTCTTTCTTTCTTTCTTTCTTTCTTTCTTTCTTTCTTTCTTTCTTTCTTTCTTTCTTCAGGATCTCACTCTATTGCCTAGGCAGGAGTGCAGTGGCACAATCACAGCTCAATGCAGCCTCAATCTCCTAGGCTCAAGCAGTCCTCCCACTTAATCCTTCCAAGTAGCTATACAGGTGTGTACCACCACACTCAGCTAATTTTTTGCATTTTTTTGTAGAGACAGGGTTTTCCATGTTGCCCAAGCTAGCCTCAAACTCCTGGTCTCAAGCAATCCTCCTGCCACTGTGCACAGCCAAAAAGGATTCTTATATGTCAGTACAAGGAAGACCAACTACCCCGCAGAAAATTGGGCAAACTTATTAAGAAAATTCACACAAAATAACATTTTATATAACCCTTAATATATTAAAAGATTTTGACTTTACTCATGACAAGAGAAATGCTAGATACAATTAAAATAAGATATCTTTCACCAATCAGATTGGTAAAGATAAATTTTTTATAAAACACTGTTGTTAGTTCAGGGACACAGGGGACTTGATGGTGGGAGTATAAGTTGATAAAATATATGAAAAAATTAAATTAGCAATATCTATAAATAGCATACAAATCCTTGACTCAAGAATTTCCTTTTCTAGGAATTTGTCTTAAGATATAGTCACATATGTGAAATGTGTATACAAGTATGTTCAATACAGCATTCTTTTACTAGTAAAAGATAGACAACAATGTAAATGTGCAAGTTAAAAATTGTAATATTTGTACATAAAGACAATTGACTATTATCCAGCCATTAAAAAGTATGAGGGAGGTATATTTGTACCAGAATGGAGAATTTCCAAGATACATTGTACAGTATTAAAAGGGAAGTGGAAAAGAATATTCAGAGTATATTATACTAGAATAAAAATTACATATGTAGAAATGCCTATCAAGCTGTATATGAGCATATGGAGTGTAGCTATTTGACCTATATTCTACTGATGGACATATATCTATGTGTATATATGTGTGTATGTATATATACTTATAAATGTATAGATTATCTCTGAATGGATACACAAGAAATGGGTAATACAAGAAAGGGAACATGATGAGAACTGCTTCTTGCTATTTTTTTGCATATATTGTAGAAGGAATTCTTCCCACTTAAAACTATAAATAAAATATATTTTTAAAAGGACAAAATGTTAATTTCTCTTTCAGTATTCTGAAGTTTTTACATTTATCCTGTGGCTTCTAGAAGCCAGTGCCTCTGTCTTTCAAACACAATCATCAACAAGCTAAAGAAGTCCGCCTCTGGTTTGTGGGTCACCACTCCTCCATTTTTCCTTCTTAAAATAAAAGGCCTCTTGAAGTTTATTTAGCCAAGATCCAAGAGTGAATCTGGAAAACTTTCTGAGTTCTTTCCTAGCCTCCCTGATTGTTGGATTCCAGCTTCTCTTCTAGATGGTTATGTTTCTTCTTTTTCCAGGCAAATCAAGACCTTGCTTTTCTCTCCTTTTTTTATCTGAATAATTATCATGTGCCAAATACTGTACAGATATCTCTGCTTGCATTGGTTTTTTTTAAGTCATTACAGCAAACTTATTACAGCTCCATTTTACAGGTGAAGAAATGGAGTCACAAAGAGGTCAAGTCCCTTGCTCAAAATCATACTGCTGATAAGCAGCTTTTCACTAGATAGAGAAATTAACAGAAAATAACACTATGGTATGGAAATAATTAAATTGGAATGAAACATAGAATATTTAATACAAGTTGTCAGTTTGGGGGTGTTTGAGAAATTGCTTAGAAATGGCTGGGCTCTTGAGTTTGTATTTCTCCTGGCAGGGAAACATATAAAATGGTTTGCAGATAACAATCTGGGTGGAAAATTAATGTGACCTGAAAACACTGCATGTCCTGGGGATGATCTGGAATTCTACCCTAGCGTATTGAATCAGTCAAGATTCTATCAGAGAAGCAGAATCATAGATGTGTGTATATGTATCTATAAAATGTATGTGTGTATATACACATGTTTAAATACATTACACATATGCCATATTTGCATATGAGATAGAGCTTTGTGTTTGATGCTGGAGCTGTTGTCTTCTTGTTTGATGTGTGAACTTGAAATCCACAGGGCAGGTAGTTGGAAAGGGAGGATGGGTACAAACTGGAAGAGAGCAAGGGTATGTTGGAACCTTTGAGGACCAACTGGAACGCAGGTCAGTTCTCACTGCTTCCAAACCTTGAGGATGTGGAATCTTGCAGGAGAAACTGGCGCCTTTCATCAAGGAATTAAACATACATCTGGCCCAGGAGTTGAAAAAGCTGAAAGAAGATCCAGGGGCAGGAGGCACAGTTGCAGATCCAGCTGCTGCCAGAAGTCAGGGGGATGGGTCTACAGATAAAGTTGGCTTGATACAAAGGTGCCTCCCAGCGCAGGAAGCAGTATGGCTGCCACTTTAGTTTTGCCCTCTTAATCTCACAGAAGGAGCTCTCTTGCGGCCCATCCCAACCCCACACATACAGGAAGGGGAATTTGGGGAGAGGTAGTTCAATCAAGCTGGCACACTGCAAAGCTACCCCAAACATGTTGAAAGGAAGGCCACTGTCTCTGGGGCTCAGGTCTCTCCAGGCAAGCAACTTTAGAGGTGGCCTCCTCTCCCACCTCCTCTGGAGCCTGGGTTCCTCTTCGCCTACTCACCTATCTTCTAGGGCAGAGGCGAAGAAATGAAGCAGCTCAGAAGCATCCACTTTTCCCCTCTGACTCTCTGTCGTTATTTTTTGAAGGTGAGGTACAGTGACAAGGTGATATTTTCTTAACAGAAAAAAAAGGTGAATTCCTGGTTACCTTCTGAGGAATGGCTGAGTATAGGAAAGTTTTCTCCTGGGATAACCTCTGGGTACCTTAGCACCATGCCCCTTGTCACAGAAGAGACTGGCAGTGCTGTCTGTAACATAGTGGACCTCCCACACCTGCAATCTTGAGAATGTTTAATGAAAAACTTAACTCCCAATCAATGCGGCGTTCACAGCAGGACAGGGCCTGAGTCTGGCTTGGCTGCATGTAAAGCCTCCCCTCCATGTTCTGTCAGACCCTAGGTTTTTCTTGTATGCTATATGGCCATTCCCCTTAGTCACCAGAGAGTACCCCTTCTTGAATCTCTTTCTTTCCTCCTTTTCCCTCCCTTCACTACAGATTCTCTGTCTTTTGTTTATTCCATTGTTTTCTCCTCCACTAACATGTAGCCACTTCCCAACGTTTTCAGCCATTTCTTCTCTCTGGTTGGGGAGGAGGCTTCAGATCTTGAGGTGGAGGACAGGAAAGGCAGACACCCTCAGAGTGGGCTGGGCTCAGGGTAAGGGATCTAGAAGTGTATTAGACCCTTTGGATAAGAAGCTTGGACTCCTGCTCTCTTGGTTCAGGTAGGTTTTTTTGCTCCTTGGGCTTCATTGCAACTGGTCCCTTTTATGCCTTAGTTCCCCCTGATTTTCAGCTGAGGTTGTGGACACTTATCCAATGCAGATGACGTGCCTTGCTGACAGCTCAGGGTCTTTTGCCCAGCTTTTCCCCCAACCTTCCTCTCTAAACCTCTGGAATCCTAGAGGTTTATCCTGTCATCTTATGGTGGATCTTGGCTCTCTTTTTTAGATTGCCCATTCAAATGGGATTGCCTTACTCTTTTTGGATTGCCCATCTACCCATACTTGGATGATCGGGCCATTTCACTATCCCTGAACTCAGATTATGCTCAGCCCCACACTCTATGCACATAGGTCAGTCATGCCCCACCTTGTGCTCAGGCCAAGAAAATATAACCTCATTTGGTACCCAGCACTTACACTTCCCTTTCTGGGAAGAGAGTTCATGCATCAGACTGGGCCCTGGAGCTTTTGAAGGGCTATTGAAGATTCAGCTGTGGGATAGAAGGAGCGGTGGGTACAGGGTAGGAGGAAGGGTCAAGCTTTTAAGATGCCAAGCAGTCTTAATATAGAGCCTTGATGGAACCTTCCAACTTCAAGAGTCAGTAATTATGTAGTAGAGCCAGGAAGGGAGGGTTGGGTGACCTGAGTGGGCAGAACCTAGTATCATAAGAGAATGGGCACCAGTATTATGGAAAAAGTAGAAAAAGAAGGATACATGAGAGAATGGGGACCAGTACAATGACAAAAGTAGAAAAAGAAGGATAAATCTTTCTAGAAGTAAATTGAATTTTGCGCTCTTCCCTGGGCTAAAATAAGAAGGAACTTTTTTTTTCTTTTTATACTTTAAGTTCTAGGGTACATGTTCACAATGTGCAGGTTTGTTACATACGTATACTTGTGCCATGTTGGTGTGCTGCAACCATCAACTCATCAACACCCATCAACTCGTCATTTACATCAGGTATAACTCCCAGTGCAATCCCTCCACCCTACCCCATCCCCATAATAGGCCGTGGTGTGTGATGTTTCCCTTCCTGAGTCCAAGTGATCTCATTGTTCAGTTCCTATCTATGAGTGAGAACATGCGGTGTTTGGTTTTCTGTTCTTGTGATAGTTTGCTGAGAATGGTGGTTTCCAGGTGCATCCATGTTCCTACAAAGGACCCAAACTCATCCTTTTTTATGGCTGCATAGTATTCCATGGTGTATATGTGTCATATTTTCTTAATCCAGTCTGTCAGTAATGGACATTTGGGTTGATTCCAAGTCTTTGCTATTGTGAATAGTGCTGCAATAAACATACGTGTGCATGTGTCTTTATAGCAGCATGATTTATAATCCTTTGGGTATATACCCAGTAATGGGATGGCTGGGTCATATGGTACATCTAGTTCTAGATCCTTGAGGAATCGCCATACTGTTTTCCATAATGGTTGAACTAGTTTACAATCCCACCAACACATCTCATGAGGATATCACATGAGGATATTTCTCCACATCCTCTCCAGCACCTGTTGTTTCCTGACTTTTTAATGATTGCCATTCTAACTGGTGTGAGGTGGTATCTCATTGTGGTTTTGATTTGCATTTTTCTGATGGCCAGTGATGATGATGAGCATTTTTTCATGTGTCTGTTGGCTGTATCCATGTCTTCTATTGAGAAATGTCTGTTCGTGTCCTTTGCCCACTTTTTGATGGGGTTGTTTGTTATTTTCTTGTAAATTTGTTTGAGTTCTTTGTAAGTTCTGGGTGTTATCCTTTGTCAGATGAGTAGATTGCAAAAATTTTCTCTCGTTCTGTAGGTTGCCTGTTCACTCTGATGGTAGTTTCTTTTGCTGTGCAGAAGCTCTTTAGTTTCATTAGATCCCATTTGTCAATTTTGGCTTTCGTTGCCGTTGCTTTTGGTGTTTTAGACATGAAGTCCTTGACCATGCCTATGTCCTGGATGGTATTACCTAGGTTTTCTTCTAGGATTTTTATGGTTTTAGGTCTAACATTTAAGTCTCTAATCCATCTTGAATTAATTTTTGTATAAGGAGTAAGGAAAGGATCCAGTTTCAGCTTTCTACTTACGACTAGCCAATTTTCCCAGCACCATTTATTAAATAGGGAATCCTTTCCTCATTTCTTGTTTTTCTCAGATTTGTCAAAGATCAGTTGGCTGTAGATATGTGGTATTATTTCTGAGGGCTCTGTTCTGTTCCATTGGTCTATATCTCTGTTTTGGTACCAGTACCATGCTGTTTTGGTTACTGNTCCTGCTTTCTCTTGTGGGCATTTAGTGCTATAAATTTCCCTCTACACACTGCTTTAAATGTGTCCCAGAGATTCTGGTATGTTGTATCTTTGTTCTCATTGGTTTCAAAGAACATCTTTATTTCTGCCTTCATTTCGTTATGTACCCAGTAGTCATTCAGGAGCAGGTTGTTCAGTTTCCATGTAGTTGAGCGGTTTTGATTGAGTTTCTTAGTCCTGAGTTCTAGTTTGATTGCACTGTGGTCTGAGAGACAGTTTGTTGTAATTACTGTTCTTGTACATTTGCTGAGGAGTGCCTTACTTCCAATTATGTGGTCAATTTTGGAATAAGTGTGATGTGGTGCTGAGAAGAATGTATATTCTGTTGATTTGGGGTGGAGAGTTCTGTAGATGTCTATTAGGTCCGCTTGGAGCAGAGTTGAGTTCAATTCCTGGATATCCTTGTTCACTTTCTGTCTCGTTGATCTGTCTAATGTTGACAGTGGGGTGTTGAAGTCTCCTATTATTATTATATGGGAGCCTAAGTCTCTTTGTAAGTCTCTAAGGACTTGCTTTATGAATCTGGGTGCTCCTGTATTGGGTGCATATATATTTAGGATAGTTAGCTCTTCCTGTTGTATTGATCCCTTTACCATTATGTAATGGCCTTCTTTGTCTCTTTAGATCTTTGATGGTTTAAAGTCTGTTTTATCAGAGACTAGGATTGCAACCCCTGCTTTTTTTTTTTTTTTTTTTTTTTTGTTCTCCATCATTTGCTTGGTAGATCTTCCTCCAACCCTTTATTTTGAGCCTATATGTGTCTCTGCATGTGAGATGGGTCTCCTGAATACAGCAAACTGGTGGATCTTGACTCTTTATCCAATTTGCCAGTCTGTGTCTTTTAATTGGAGCATTTAGTCCATTTACATTTAAAGTTAATATTATTATGTGTGAACTTGATCCTGTCATTATGATATTAGCTGGTTATTTTGCTCGTTAGTTGATGTAGTTTCTTCCTAGCATCAATGGTCTTTACATTTTGGCATGTTTTTGAGATGGCTGGTACCGGTTGTTCCTTTCCATGTTTAGTGCTTCCTTCAGGGTCTCTTGTAAGGCAGGCCTAGTGGTGACAAAATCTCTAAGCATTTGCTTGTCTGTAAAGTATTTTATTTCTCCTTCACTTATGAAACTTAGTTTGACTGGATATGAAATTCTGGGTTGAAAATTCTTTTCTTTAAGAATGTTGAATATTGGCCCCCACTCTCCTCTGGCTTGTAAAGTTTCTGCCGAGAGATCTGCTGTTAGTCTGATGGGCTTCCCTTTGTGGGTAACCCGACCTTTCTCTCTGGCTGCCCTTAACATTTTTTCCTTCATTTCAACTTTGGTGAATCTGACAATTATGTGTCTTGGAGTTGCTCTTCTCGAGGACTATCTTTGTGGCCTTCTCTGTATTTCCTGAATTTGAATGTTGGCCTGCCTTACTAGGTTGTGGAAGTTCTCCTGGATGGTATCCTGAAGGGTGTTTTCCAACTTGGTTCTATTTTCCCCCTCACTTTCAGGCACCCCAATCAGACATAGATTTGGTCTTTTCACATAGTCCCATACTTCTTGAAGGCTTTGTTCATTTCTTTTTCCTCTTTTTTCTGTAGACTTCTCTTCTCGCTTCATTCCATTCATTTGATCCTCAGTTGCTGATACTCTTTCTTCCAGTTGATTGAGTTGGTTACTGAAGCTTGTGCATTTGTCACGTATTTCTCGTGTCATGGTTTTTATCTCTGTCAGTTTGTTTATGGCCTTCTCTGCATTGATTATTCTAGTTATCCATTCTTCCATTCTTTTTTCAAGAGTTTTAGTTTCTTTGCTCTGGGTACGTAATTCCTCCTTTAGCTCTGAGAAGTTTGATGGACTGAAGCCTTCTTCTCTCAACTTGTCAAAGTCATTCTCCATCCAGCTTTGATCCATTGCTGGCGATGAGCTGCGTTCCTTTGGAGGGGGAGATGCGCTCTTATTTTTTGAATTTCCAGCTTTTCTGCCCTGCTTTTTCCCCATCTTTGTGGTTTTATCTGCCTTTGGTCTTTGATGATGGTGACGTACTGATGGGGTTTTGGTGTGGGTGTCCTTCCTGTTTGTTAGTTTTCCTTCTAACAGTCAGGACCCTCAGCTGTAGGTCTGTTGGAGATTGCTTGAGGTCCACTCCAGACCCTGTTTGCCTAGGCATCAGCAGCAGAGGCTGCAGAAGATAGAATATTGCTGAACAGCAAGTGTGCCTGTCTGATTCTTGCTGTGGAAGCTTCATCTCAGGGGTTTACCCCGCCGTGTGAGGTGTGGGATGTTGGTCTGCCCCTAGTCGGGGATGTCTCCCAGTTAGGCTACTCAGGGGTCAGGGACCCACTTGAGCAGGCAGTCTATCTGTTCTCAGATCTCAACCTCCGTGTTGGGAGATCCACTGCTCTCTTCAAAGCTGTCAGACAGGGTCATTTGCATCTGCAGAGGTTTCTGCTGCTTTTTGTTTAGCTGTGCCCATCCCCAGAGGTGGAATCTACAGAGACAGGCAGGCCTCCTTGAGCTGCTGTGGGCTCCACCCAGTTCGAGCTTCCCAGTGGCTTTGTTTACCTACTTAAGCCTCAGCAATGGTGGACGCCCCTCCCCCAGCCTCACTACTGCCTTGCAGTTAGATCACAGACTGCTGTGCTAGCAATGAGGGAGGCCCTGTGGGCGTGGGACCCTCTCTGCCAGGTGTGGGATATAATCTCCTGGTGTGCCTTTTGCTAAGACCCTTGGTAAAGCGCAGTATTGGGGTGGTAGTTATCCGATTTTCCAGGTGTTGTGTGTCTCAGTTCCCCTGGCTAGGAAAAGGGATTCCCTTCCCCTTTGCGCTACCCAGATGAGATGATGCCTCGCCCTGCTTCAGCTCTCACTGGTCGGGCTGCAGCAGCTGACCAGCACCAATTGTCCGGCACTCCCTAGTGAGATGAACCTGGTGCCTCAGTTGAAAATGCAGAAATCACCCATCTTCTCTGTTGATCATGCTGGGAGCTGGAGACTGGAGCTGTTCCTATTCGGCCATCTTACTCCACCCCCCCCCCCTTTTTTTTTTTTTTTAACACAACTTAAGCCAAGGAAAGAGCTGGAATTCTAGTCATGCCCTGGTGTGTAAGATCTTTCTATGACCTAACATGATGGTTAAACAGTTGTATTATCAGTGGTGGAGAGCTCACTTTGATTTTTGGTGGCTGTAATTATCAGCAAATTCCTTTATATGTTAGGTTAAAACTATCTTCCCAGTTATAGTTAATTTTCATATGTGTGAATAATGATAATGTAATTATGTAGGAGAAAGTCCTGTTACTGGAGATACACTTTAAAAATGGTTTAGAAAAAAAGCATATATATGTATATATATGTATGTTAGATAAAACAAATATGACCAAGTATTAAATGTTGAATCTAGGGTGTAGGTACATAATTGCTCATTTTACTATTCTCTCAACTTTTATCTATGTTTGAAATAATAGTTAGAGGAAAAAAGGCAAATAAATTTCCAGTAATTTTTATCATTAGTCCTTATTGTCTTCTGTGGAACACCAGGGAGTTGGCTTATTCCTCTCTCCTTGTGACACTCCTTTAAATGTCAGATGGCATCTTGCCGAATGGAGCCACTTGCCAACTGGAGAAGGTACAAGCAAGTGGAAACCTCATTGCCTCTGAACTTTCTTTTTTCCTGGCTAACCATCCCTGGGTCCATATCCATGACTCCTTTAATGAGAGTTTGGATCACTTAATGGTCCTGAGACCTCAGGTGTCCCCCATAACTTCTCTGCTGAAATGTGGGGTAATGGAACTTGTGAGGGAATGTGATGGGAAAGAAGCTACAAAGACTGGGCAGCAGCTTGCAGCAGAAGTCCATAGAGCCCATGGTCTCCATGGGAACATGGCAGTTAGAAGCTGTTGTAGTTAATTGCATTTACTCAAGTCAGACTGCTTAAGGGTGTGGTTCCCAGAACCATCACTCATCAGCTTTGTGACCTTAGGCAAATTACTAACTTCCCTATGCCTTAGTTCCCTCAAATGAAAACTGGAGGATAGAACCAGAAGCTACTTCCTTTGACATAGAATTAACAAATTGATCCTTGTAAACTACTCAAAATAATGTCTGATGCTAGCAGCTCTCAATAAATGTTAGCTATTATTATTATAATGATTTATTTTCTAGAGTTTTTATGTTCCTTTTGCCATTCAAGTAATTAATTCAACAAATTGTTATTGAGCATTTGCTACTGTATGTATCCTGTGATGGAGGTCCAGAGAAAAATGAGATTTTGTTATGCCCCAAAGGAGGTTACAGGCAGTAAACAGGACCCAAAACCACTGGTATCCAGGACAGAAGGTTTGGAGATAAAGGATCTCTATTAAGGACAAGTTCAGTTCTTTGTCTCAATTGCCCCTTCCTGAGGGTTAACGAATCCTGGCCATCGTTGAAAGTGGGATATCGAAGTCCCCTGTTATTACTGTATGACAATCTATCTCTCCCTTCAGATCTTTTAATATTTGCTTTATATATTTCAGTGCTGTGATGTTAGGTGCATATATATTTACAATTATTATATCTTCTTGGTAAAATAACCCCTTTATCATTATATAATGGCCTTCTCTGTCTTATTTTACAGTTTTTGACCTAAAGTCTATTTTGTCTAATATAAACGTGGCTACCTGTGTTCTCTTTTGCTTTCCGTTTGCATGGAATATCTCTTCCTTCTATCTCTTATCTCTCTGTGTGTGTGTGTGTGTGTGTGTATGTATGTGTGTGGTTTTTTTGTTGTTGTTGTTTTGTTTTGTTTTTTCAGAGACAAGATCTCACTATGTTTCCCAGGCTGTTCCCAAACTCCTGAGCTCAAGTGATCCTCCAACCTCAGCCTCCCAGAGTGCTGGGGTTACAGGTATGAGACACTGTGACCAGCAATTAAAGTTTAATTGTTAAGGAAAAAAAAAAGAATCCTTGGATCCAGAACACTGCTCTTCCTTTGGAAAAGAATAAGGAGCCCTCTCAAGCTTGAGATGATGGCATGAAGAAGTAATATTTTTTAGTGTTTTTCTTGAAGAAAAAGAAAATGAACTTCTGTCTGATCTACCTAATAAAACCCAAAGAATCAGAGTACCATTCATGTTTGCTTTTTCAAATCCTCATATTTAATCAATTAATTTTAAAGGTCAATAAAATCATGACTATACATAGGAAACAGATAAAAATAAAGTTAATGTGAGCCAAGGCACATCAAATTAAGTCTGGTGAAAATAAGGGAACATTTAAAGAAAAATGTTTAGTTTGCAAAACATGTTCCTTTTGATAAGTATTCATAGTTCATATATGAATGAGCCTAAATCACTGATCACACCAGCAATAAAAGAGGTTGAAATTTCTGGTTGTCATATATTCATATGAATCAAATTTCATGTATCTTAAATGGTCCCCCCCTTTTTTTTTTTGCCCTATAATGGGAGCTAAGTGAGTGAGATAAATTTAATAAGAAAGGAATTTGAGGATCTCTTGAGACACACTAGAATGCACATGACTGCTAGTATAATAGAGTCCCATCTTCAGTTATAACAAAGCAAAAAGATATTAGAGTGGGCGCAACGAACAGAGTGGGAAAGGGGCTGCAAGACCACAAGTTAAGATTTGTTTTTTGGCTTCATTTTTGCTAAGTGTCTAAGCCAACTTTTCTCTACTAGTTGGTGGTTGTTTCCATTCATTTGTGCCTTTACCAGTTGGGGACTGCCTCCTGCTGGCAAGATGTCTTCCAACATTTAGAGTATCAAAGGAAGTCCTGTGCAGTGACCCAGGTTTTTGGGTTTTTTGTTGTTGTTGTTGTTGTTTCCTAAGTAAAAACAATTGAACTGAGCCTAGTAGCAGTTGCATAAACATGCTGGAAATGTGGGTGCAAACTAACTTATTTAATGTAGTTTTATTCTTAAAGATAATAGACAGTGTACATTTTTCAACTCTTTTTCTCCCAAGATGTAAACTTTTTTGCAGGTGAATTTCTTGAAAACACATTAGTTCTAAATAAAAGGACAGATGATGTCCTTTACTTTGAAGCTTCAGAAAGTTTCTATACAGTGGTTAATTCTGCAGCACTTTAACTTGCTTAGAAACAGATGTTGACTGGTAACTATCTACCATTTTCTTTCATTGACTGATTCCTTTGACCCTTGAAAGCAACAGCTTTCGAAGCAACTCATAATAACTCTTTAGATTATGGGAGGTCATAGTGTATAGATCTTGTGTTTTATGTGTTTGAATGTGCAGGAACAGGGAATCATTTTATGTTTCCAAGCCTCTCATTCTTACCGAATTAAAAGGAATATCTTCACATAGAAAAGCAGCATTTTTTGGTCTTTTATAGTGGGCTAAGAAGCTTTATGTTAGCCCTAGTTTCATGTTTGTGCATTGTGAATAATTTCAGAAGTTGGGTGGTAAAATCTCGAAGCAACAAAAGTTTAGGGAATCTATTCACCTAAGAACTTTGAAGTTTAATGAATGAGTGTGTGGAAAAGGAAAATTCCTTATTATTAGCCATTGTGATGGTAGACATTTCCCAGATTTCCTTTGCTGGTAAGACTGTTATATCTATTTATAATGTCTAGAGAATAATGTTCCTTTAAGGAGTAGAGTAGAATGTAGTTTGGTTGTTGTTGTTCTTGTCCCATTTTATTTATTTAGCTAATGATTATTGGCCATTCTCTGAGTCCATGCACTTTCCAGACTACTTTACTTCCTTATGCTTTTACATGGGCTGTTATGTCTCATCTTTGCCTTTCTTGCCACTGTTCATTCTGCAAACACAATTTAAGCATCACTTTCTCAAGGGACCCTCCTGTGACTTTTTCTGTGTGACTCACACAGCCTTTCCTAGGCTTCCCTTGAGCTCCATGCATCCCTCCAACACAGTTCTATATCAAAATTGCTGATTTCTTTGTAGCTGTACCCCCAAATCCCAAAAGACTGTAAGATTTTTGAGGCAGAATCTTTGTTACGTTCAAGTTTTTGCCTCAGCACTTGACAGCATGTCTTTCACATGGTAGAAGCCCAATGAGAATGAATGAAAGCATGTGTTCTGCCTTCCCCACCCTTGGGTAAGTCTAAAGAAAGATGAATTACATTCGAGATTTTATTGTATAATTAAATTACACTGTCAAAATGATTTTTAAAGTTGAAAGGAAATTCAGAGATCAGCTACAGGAAATTGAGGCCTAGTGAGGTGAAGAGAGTTGGCTAGGGTCATGCAGCTGCTTAGTGGCAAATTGGGATTGAAGCCCAGGTCTCCTGCTGGCCAGCTCTAGCCCAAATATGGAGAAGCTTAGCTGCTATTTCCTCTTAAAAAATATTTTGAAATCCAGGCAAAAAGACTTAGCAATCTAAAAATGCTAATGAAGAGATAGCGAATTAAAACGTTTTCAGAATGAATCTAACAACAATTATTCAAGGCTCTCTGGGAATTCCAAGAGGAGCCGTCTGAGGCGGGCTCAGGGCTGATTTCTTCCAAAGGGGCCATTGGTTTTCTAACCGGTGTATGCTGCTTTAACTTTAACAAAGGTGGATGTCCACACACCTCAAATTTAGCATAAGTTCAAAAAAAACTAATCGATATGTTTATATCCCTAAGTTTATCAAACAAGTGATCTGAAATGTTTCTCACTTTTAATGTTCACCAATGATGGATGTAAATAGATTATTTTTGCTTCCTGCTTTGTGAAATCAGAAATCAATTGAGCCTTTTTCTAAAACAAGTCCCATGAAGAATAAAAATCTGATTTTTGGATGTGCATCGAGCTAGAAATTAACTAAGTAATGGCTAAACATAGGGAAGGTTTTGTGAATGTTTAGTAAAAGAGTGGCAAACTGGTATCGGTGATCTAGAATTCACCTGCGCATTTGTTTGGTTTGGCCAGTTCAGTGTTTCAAAATTTCAAAAATTGTTAATATTTAAAAATAAGGAGATTTTTCATCTAAATTTCTGCCTTCTCTTAGGTGAGAAAATTCAGTACATTAGATATACTTTCATATTAATTTCCTACAGCTTCCCTAACAAATTAGCATAAAATGTGTGGCATCAAAAAACAGAAATCTATTCTGTCACAATTCTGGAGGCCAGAAGTCTAAAATCAAGGTGTTGACAGGTCTGTGATCACTCTGAAGTTTCTATGAGAGAATTTTTGCCAATCCCAGTTTCTGGTGGTTGAAGACTTTCCTTGGCTTGTGCATGCATAAGCAGAGTATTATGACTTCCATGGTATTAAATCCTAAAGTACTAAGAGCATGTCAGCCAGGCGCGGTGGCTCAAGCCTGTAATCCCAGCACTTTGGGAGGCCGAGGCGGGTGGATCACGAGGTCAGGAGATCGAGACTATCCTGGCTAACATGGTGAAACCCTGTCTCTACTAAAAATACAAAAAACTAGCCGGGCGTGGTGGCGGGCGCCTGTGGTTCCAGCTACTTGGGAGGCTGAGGCGGGAGAATGGCGTGAACCCGGGAGGCGGAGCTTGCAGTGAGCCGAGATCACGCCACTGCACTCCAGCCTGGGAGACACAGCGAGACTCCGTCTCAAAAAAAAAAAAAAAAAAAAAAAAAAAAAAAGAGCATGTCAACCATTAATTCTGATTTTCATGAATTTGAATTTTTTTTTTTTTCTAAATTTAAAGGGCATCTTAAACTTAAAAAAAAGTTTACATGTATAAGAATACTATAATTTTGGATTTGAAAATAAAACAATGAAAGAAGTAAAATAAATTTAATATATAATTTTTTTTCACTAAAGAGCTAAATACATGTTCAAGGTCAATCAAAAATGAAGCCAGCAGGTTTGGTGTCTAGTAAGTGCCCTGTCTTTTTTTTTAGATGGCAAGAATCAGGCATTCTTTTAAGACACCATGGTATTAAAAATGACTATATCTGCCTGGTCAGATTACAGGTGGCTTCTTTTCTTATTTTTATTTTTGGGTACTTTAAATAATTTATTAACCATAAAGTATATTATTTTTGTAATCAAAAGTGGAAAGTTACTTTAAAAATTTGGAAGAATCTCCCGTTATATTTCAGATGCTAATTCTGCACCCTTTAGTCCTCAATTTGTCCAATATTTCCAATTGCTTGAGAAAGCAAGATTTATTGCCATAAAACACAGCTTTTCAAACAGACATGAGAAATGAACAATGAGTTACTAAACATGCAGTCATGCCAGAAGTCACTAGGCCATATTATTCATCACAGTCTGACACCATGTTGTTTCTTTTAGAATGGATTTTTGAGTGAAGACAGACATGCTAGTGTTGCATGTATTGGAATACAGTTGACCCTTGAACAATGTGGGTGTTGGGGTACTGACGGTCAAAAATCCTCGTATAACTTTTGACTCTCCAAAAACTTAACTACTTGTAGTCTATTGACCAGAAGCCTTACCAACAACATAAATAGTTGATTAGCACAAAATTTGTGTGTTATATGTATTATATACTATATTCTTATAATACAGTAAGCTAGAGAAAGGAAAATGTTATTAAAATTATAAGAAAGAGAACATACATTTACTATTCATTGAGTGGAAGTGGATCATCATAAAGGTCTTCATCCTCCTCATCTTTACATGGAGTATGCTAAAGAGGAAGAGAAAGAGTAGGCATTGATCTTGCTGTCTTGGGTGGCAGAGATGAAAGAAAATTCACATGTAAGTGGATACACACAGTTGAAACCCATGTTGTTCAAGGATCAACTGAATTTACTATGAATAAATCTAGGAGATCCTGTGAGTTAGAAATTCAGTTACTCAAAAACTTCTGCAGAAAATGACTGTTCTTCCAAGTGAACTTGGATACTTCTTCCAAGTGAAAAAGGATACTTAGTGTTTTTGTTTAATCTCATTTTTGAGTGATCCTAAACATGCTTTTAGTTCTTGAGTGAAAAAAACATTTATATATATATTAGATATATTTTACCTCTTGAGATAACTATTTATATTTTATTTTAAAACCTAAAATTTTATTTATCTTCTATATTTGAACTTCTTAAAATTTACGGTGCCCTTACAAATTTAGAAAAACACATAGAATCAGTTCAAGTTCATGAAAATCAAATTTTTAATTTTTTTTTAAATTTATTTATTATTATTATACTGTAAGTTGTAGGGTACATGTGCATAACGTGCAGGTTTGTTACATTTGTATACTTGTGCCTTGTTGGTGTGCTGCACCCATCAACTCGTCATTTACATCAGGTATAACTCCCAATGCAATCCCTCCCCCCTCCCCCCTCCCCATGATAGGCCCCGGTGTGTGATGTTCCCCTTCCTGAGTCCAAGTGATCTCATTGTTCAGTTCCCACCTATGAGTGAGAACATGCGGTGTTTGGTTTTCTGTTCTTGTGATAGTTTGCTAAGAATGATGGATTCCAGCTGCATCCATGTCCCTACAAAGGACACAAACTCATCCTTTCTTATGGCTGCATAGTATTCCATGGCGTATATGTGCCACATTTTCTTAATCCAGTCTGTCACTGATGGACATTTGGGTTGATTCCAAGTCTTTGCTATTGTGAATAGTGCTGCAATAAACATACGTGTGCATGTGTCTTTATAGCAGCATAATTTATAATCCTTTGGGTATATACCCAGTAATGGGATGGCTGGGTCATATGGTACATCTAGTTCTAGATCCTTGAGGAATTGCCATACTGTTTTCCATAATGGTTGAACTAGTTTACAATCCCACCAACAGTGTAAAAGTGTTCCTATTTCTCCACATCCTCTCCAGCACCTGTTGTTTCCTGACTTTTTAATGATCGCCATTCTAACTGGTGTGAGATGGTATCTCATTGTGGTTTTGATTTGCATTTCTCTGATGGCCAGTGATGATGAGCATTTTTTCATGTGTTTGTTGGCTGTATGAATGTCTTCTTTTGAGAAATGTCTATTCATATCCTTTGCCCACTTTTTGATGGGGTTGTTTGTTTTTTTCTTGTAAATTTGTTTGAGTTCTTTGTAGGTTCTGGATATTAGCCCTTTGTCAGATGAGTAGATTGCAAAAATTGTCTCCCATTCTGTAGGTTGCCTGTTCACTCTGATGGTAGTTTCTTTTGCTGTGCAGAAGCTCTTTAGTTTAATGAGATCCCATTTGTCAATTTTGGCTTTTGCTGACGTTGCTTTTGGTGTTTTAGACATGAAGTCTTTGCCCATGCCTATGTCCTGAATGGTACTACCTAGGTTTTCCTCTAGGATTTTTATGGTATTAGGTCTAACATTTAAGTCTCTAATCCATCTTGAATTAATTATCGTATAAGGAGTAAGGAAAGGATCCAGTTTCAGCTTTCTACTTATGGCTAGCCAATTTTCCCAGCACCATTTATTAAATAGGGAATCCTTTCCCCATTTCTTGTTTCTCTCAGGTTTGTCAAAGATCAGATGGCTGTAGATGTGTGGTATTATTTCTGAGGACTCTGTTCTGTTCCATTGGTCTATATCTCTGTTTTGGTACCAGTACCATGCTGTTTTCATTACTGTAGCCTTGTAGTATAGTTTGAAGTCAGGTAGCGTGATGCCTCCAGCTTTGTTCTTTTGACTTAGGATTGTCTTGGAGATGCGGGCTCTTTTTTGGTTCCATATGAACTTTAAAGCAGTTTTTTCCAATTCTGTGAAGAAACTCATTGGTAGCTTGATGGGGATGGCATTGAATCTATAAATTACCTTGGGCAGTATGGCCATTTTCACGATATTGATTCTTCCTATCAATGAGCATGGTATGTTCTTCCATTTGTTTGTGTCCTCTTTGATTTCACTGAGCAGTGGTTTGTAGTTCTCCTTGAAGAGGTCCTTTACATCCCTTGTAAGTTGGATTCCTAGGTATTTGATTCTCTTTGAAGCAATTGTGAATGGAAGTTCATTCATGATTTGGCTCTCTGTTTGTCTGTTACTAGTGTATAAGAATGCTTGTGATTTTTGCACATTAATTTTGTATCCTGAGACTTTGCTGAAGTTGCTTATCAGCTTAAGGAGATTTTGGGCTGAGACAATGGGGTTTTCTAAATATACAATCATGTCATCTGCAAAGAGGGACAATTTGACTTCTTCTTTTCCTAACTGAATACCCTTGATTTCTTTCTCTTGCCTGATTGCCCTAGCCAGAACTTCCAACACTATGTTGAATAGGAGTGGTGAGAGAGGGCATCCCTGTCTTGTGCCAATTTTCAAAGGGAATTTTTCCAGTTTTTGCCCATTCAGTATGATATTGGCTGTGGGTTTGTCATAAATAGCTCTTATGATTTTGAGGTACGTTCCATCAATACCGAATTTATTGAGCGTTTTTAGCATGAAGGGCTGTTGAATTTTGTCAAAAGCCTTTTCTGCATCTATTGAAATAATCATGTGGTTCTTTTCTTTGGTTCTGTTTATATGCTGGATTATGTTTATTGATTTGCGAATGTTGAACCAGCCTTGCATCCCAGGGATGAAGCCCACTTGATCATGGTGGATAAGCTTTTTGATGTGTTGCTGAATCCGGTTTGCCAGTATTTTATTGAGGATTTTTGCATCAATGTTCATCAGGGATATTGGTCTAAAATTCTCTTTTTTTGTTGTATCTCTGCCAGGCTTTGGTATCAGGATGGTGTTGGCCTCATAAAATGAGTTAGGGAGGATTCCCTCTTTTTCTATTGATTGGAATAGTTTCAGAAGGAATGGTATCAACTCCTCCTTGTACCTCTGGTAGAATTCAGCTGTGAATCCATCTGGTCCTGGACTTTTTTTGGTTGGTAGGCTATTAATTGTTGCCTCAATTTCAGAGCCTGCTATTGGTCTATTCAGGGATTCAACTTCTTCCTGGTTTAGTCTTGGAAGAGTGTAAGTGTCCAGGAAATTATCCATTTCTTCTAGATTTTCTAGTTTATTTGCGTAGAGGTGTTTATAGTATTCTCTGATGGTAGTTTGTATTTCTGTGGGGTCGGTGGTGATATCCCCTTTTTCATTTTTAATTGCGTCAATTTGATTCTTCTCTCTTTTCTTCTTTATTAGTCTTGCTAGTGGTCTGTCAATTTTGTTGATCTTTTCAAAAAACCAACTCCTGGATTCACTGATTTTTTGGAGGGTTTTTTGTGTCTCTATCTCCTTCAGTTCTGCTCTGATCTTAGTTATTTCTTGCCTTCTGCTAGCTTTTGAATGTGTTTGCTCTTGCTTCTCTAGTTCTTTTAATTGCAATGTTAGAGTGTCAATTTTAGATCTTTCCTGCTTTCTCTTGTGGGCATTTAGTGCTATAAATTTCCCTCTACACACTGCTTTAAATGTGTCCCAGAGATTCTGGTATGTTGTATCTTTGTTCTCATTGGTTTCAAAGAACATCTTTATTTCTGCCTTCATTTCGTTATGTACCCAGTAGTCATTCAGGAGCAGGTTGTTCAGTTTCCATGTAGTTGAGCGGTTTTGATTGAGTTTCTGAGTCCTGAGTTCTAGTTTGATTGCACTGTGGTCTGAGAGACAGTTTGTTATAATTTCTGTTCTTGTACATTTGCTGAGGAGTGCTTTACTTCCAATTACGTGGTCAATTTTGGAGTAAGTACGATGTGGTGCTGAGAAGAATGTATATTCTGTTGATTTGGGGTAGAGAGTTCTATAGATGTCTATTAGGTCTGCTTGCTGCAGAGATGAGTTCAATTCCTGGATATCCTTGTTCACTTTCTGTCTCGTTGATCTGTCTAATGTTGACAGTGGAGTGTTGAAGTCTCCCATTATTATTGTATGGGAGTCTAAGTCTCTTTGTAAGTCTCTAAGGACTTGCTTTATGAATCTGGGTGCTCCTGTATTGGGTGCATATATATTTAGGATAGTTAGCTCTTCCTGTTGAATTGATCCCTTTACCATTATGTAATGGCCTTCTTTGTCTCTTTTGATCTTTGATGGTTTAAAGTCTGTTTTATCAGAGACTAGGATTGCAACCCCTGCTTTTTTTTGTTCTCCATTTGCTTGGTAAATCTTCCTCCATCCCTTTATTTTGAGCCTATGTATGTCTCTGCGTGTGAGATGGGTCTCCTGAATACAGCAGACTGATGGGTCTTGACTCTTTATCCAGTTTGCCAGTCTGTGTCTCTTAATTGGAGCATTTAGTCCATTTACATTTAAGGTTAAGATTGTTATGTGTGAACTTGATTCTGCCATTATGATATTAACTGGTTATTTTGCTCGTTAGTCGATGCAGTTTCTTCCAGGCCTCGATGGTCTTTACATTTTGGCATGTTTTTGCAATGGCTGGTACCGGTTGTTCCTTTCCATGTTTTGTGCTTCCTTCAGGGTCTCTTGTAAGGCAGGCCTAGTGGTGACAAAATCTCTAAGCATTTGCTTATCTGTAAAGGATTTTATTTCTCCTTCACTTATGAAACTTAGTTTGGCTGGATATGAAATTCTGGGTTGAAAATTCTTTTCTTTAAGAATGTTGAATATTGGCCCCCACTCTCTTCTGGCTTGTAGAGTTTCTGCCGAGAGATCTGCTGTGAGTCTGATGGGCTTCCCTTTGTGGGTAACCCGACCTTTCTCTCTGGCTGCCCTTAAGATACTTTCCTTCATTTCAACTTTGGTGAATCTGGCAATTATGTGTCTTGGAGTTGCTCTTCTCGAGGAGTATCTTTGTGGCGTTCTCTGTATTTCCTGGATTTGAATGTTGGCCTGCCCTACTAGGTTGGGGAAGTTCTCCTGGATGATATCCTGAAGAGTGTTTTCCAGCTTGGTTCCATTTTCCCCCTCACTTTCAGGCACCCCAATCAGATGTAGATTTGGTCTTTTTACATAATCCCATACTTCTTGCAGGCTTTGTTCATTTCTTTTTCTTCTTTTTTCTTTTGGTTTCTCTTCTCGCTTCATTTCATTCATTAGATCCTCAATTGCTGATACTCTTTCTTCCAGTTGATTGAGTCGGTTACTGAAGCTTGTGCATTTGTCACGTATTTCTCGTGTCATGGTTTTCATCTCTTTCATTTCGTTTATGACCTTCTCTGCATTAATTACTCTAGCCATCAATTCTTCCACTTTTTTTTCAAGATTTTTAGTTTCTTTGCGCTGGGTACGTAATTCCTCCTTTAGCTCTGAGAAATTTGATGGACTGAAGCCTTCTTCTCTCATCTCGTCAAAGTCATTCTCCATCCAGCTTTGATCCGTTGCTGGCGATGAGCTGCGCTCCTTTGCCGGGGGAGATGCGCTCTTATTTTTTGAATTTCCAGCTTTTCTGCCCTGCTTTTTACCCATCTTTGTGGTTTTATCTGCCTCTGGTCTTTGATGATGGTGATGTACTGATGGGGTTTTGGTGTAGGTGTCCTTCCTGTTTGATAGTTTTCCTTCTAACAGTCAGGACCCTCAGCTGTAGGTCTGTTGGAGATTGCTTGAGGTCCACTCCAGACCCTGTTTGCCTGGGTATCAGCAGCAGAGGCTGCAGAAGATAGAATATTTCTGAACAGCGAGTGTACCTGTCTGATTCTTGCTTTGGAAGCTTCCTCTCAGGGGTGTACTCCACCCTGTGAGGTGTGGGGTGTCAGACTGCCCCTAGTGGGGGATGTCTCCCAGTTAGGCTACTCAGGGGTCAGGGACCTGCTTGAGCAGGCAGTCTGTCCCTTCTCAGATCTCAACCTCCGTGTTGGGAGATCCACTGCTCTCTTCAAAGCTGTCAGACAGAGTCGTTTGCGTCTGCAGAGGTGTCTGCTGCTTTGTTATTGTTTACTGTGCCCTGCCCCCAGAGGTGGAGTCTACAGAGACAGGCAGGTTTCCTTGAGCTGCTGTGAGCTCCACCCAGTTCGAGCTTCCCAGCAGCTTTGTTTACCTACTTAAGCCTCAGCAATGGCGGGCGCCCCTCCCCCAGCCTCGCTGCTGCCTTGCCGGTAGATCACAGACTGCTGTGATAGCAATGAGGGAGGCTCCGTGGGTGTGGGACCCTCCCGGCCAGGTGTGGGATATGATCTCCTGGTGTGCCTGTTTGCTCAAAGCGCAGTATTGGGGTGGGAGTTACCCGATTCTCCAGGTGTTGTGTGTCTCAGTTCCCCTGGCTAGGAAAAGGGATTCCCTTCCCCCTTGCGCTTCCCAGGTGAGGCGATGCCTAGCCCTGCTGCAGCTCTCGCTGGTCGGGCTGCAGCAGCTGACCAGTACCGATCGTCCGGCACTGCCCAGTGAGATGAACCCAGTACCTCAGTTGAAAATGCCGAAATCACCAGTCTTCTGTGTCGCTGGCGCTGGGAGTTGAAGACTGGAGCTGCTCCTATTCGGCCATCTTGCTCCACCCCCGAGCAATTTTTAATTTTTGAAATGCTATTATTACTTTAGGATTTAATACCACAAAAGTTAATAATACTGTGCTTAAAAGAATAGCAGATTTAATAAACTGATAAAAAATAACTTGTCAATAACATTTTGTGCCTTTATGTAGATTGTCTTTGTTTTGTGTGGCTATAACAGAATACCTGAGACTGTGTAATTTGTAAAGAACAGACATTTATTTCTCAGAGTTCTAGAGGCTCAAAAGTCCAAGATAAAGGTGACAGCAAGTTTTGTATCTAGTAAGGGCTAGCCTCTGCTTTCAAGATAGCACCTGTAATGCTCCCTTTCTGGTAGGGAGGCAAGAACGCTACTCCTAACGTAGCAGAGGAGCAGAAGAGCAAGAGAGAGCCCACTCCTACAAGTGGGAGTTTTTTTTGTAGTGGCATTAATCCACTCAGGAGAACAGAGCCCTCATGACTTAAAGAGTTCCCAAAAGGTCCCCACCTCCAACACCACTACGCTGGGCATCACGTTTTCAACACATGAATTTGGGGAACACATTTATACCATAGCATGGATCATGCTATAATGACCTTGAAAATGCTTAGAGACAGTGTTAGAGTAAATTAAAACATCCTACCTTGTTTGCATTATCAATTTGCTTAGGAAAAAAAAGTACAAAATTTTCATGTGACTAAAGTGCTGGCATGGACTTGAGAGGTAAGAAAATGTCACCATTTAGTAGCTGAAATAGATACCTAGAAGTTAAGCATTCTGACCAGGCTCACACAGTTAATGGATAGCAGATCTGTTACTAGTATAGAATGCTAGTACCGTTTCATTTCAGGAAAACTAAAAAGAAAAATAAACATTTATTAAGCATTTATTATGGACTCTTGCATGTTTTCTCAGAAATCTTTTGAAGTGAAAACCAAGACTTAGGAAGGTGAAGTATCTTGCCCAAGGTCACACAACTGACTAGTGTTGGAACTATGATCCAAAATCAGGACTGTCTCAATAATAAAATTTAAGAGATTACTAAGTGCAGAAGAGATGCACTTCCTGAATAGTGAAGTAGGGACCTCCAAAAATCTATTTCTCAATAAAAGCAACAAAAACAATTGCAAAAATTGTCAAAATTAACTTTTGCAGAACTCTGGAAATTAAACAAAGCTTAAGCAATCTAAGGAGTGTTTATTTAAGGAAAATAGTTGAATCTTGTTAAGAACAGAAAGATTTGTGGCATTTTAACTAGCCTTATCTTCCTTCTCCCATCCCCAACTTCATGGTAGCCTTGAAAGCAAGCAACTTTGCAAGTACAGTAGCTTTGAAAACCAGCAGCCTAGTGGTCCCTGGAAAGGGCAGATGGCTTTGGGACTTCCCCAGTGCCCATGTCTAGAGATTTATTATTATTTGATCTGTCTTACAGCTCCTTGAAAACCCCATTCATAGAGCTTGTTTTATTTAACCTGACGCAGATCTTGCTTAGTGGGAAAAGCCATTCCCTTTTCCCAGGATGTTTGTTGGAAATAATCAGTGGCAATTGCTTAGCATCACAGTTGTTGGAGGCAATGGTACCAGATGGGTCCCTCAAAAAGGAAAATCTGAAGAATGAGAGGTCAATAGGGGACTTTGAAAATCTTCAACATTTTCCTGGGAGTCTAGAAGGCCACGCACATGTGCATGCCCAGGAAAGATCTGAGAAGGCCCTACTCTCTTGTTTCTGACTGACCTCAAGACTCTGTATAAACAAGCAGTGAAGATGAAGGAAGAATGGTAAACTGCCAAAGTGTTGGCATCATACTACAATATACACACAGAATCCCTCAGAAAAGGGTGGAAAATTTGTTGATTCAAGTCATTTAGGAAAATCTCTGTCAAATCACTAAGCTAATCAAGAAGGTACTTCTGTAGCTGCAAATAAAAAACAATATAGATTTTACAGAATTGGTCAGCAAAGTGACTAAACAAACAGCAGCAACAACAAACTCTGGGGAGAGCGGAGAATCTTATTTCTGGGATCACCACATTATATTATTTAAAATATCCAGTTTCCAATAAAAATTATGAGACACACAAAGAAACAGGAAAGTGTGACACATACACAGGAGTAAAGAAGTAGATAGAACCTATCCCTGAGGAAGCCCAAATATAGAACTGACTAGGACTATAAATCAGCTCTTACAAATATATGCAAAGAATTTAAGGAAACGGTGTCTAAAACGTTAAAAGAAAGTATGAATGCAATGTATTACCAAATGCAAATATCAATAAAGTAATAGAAATTATTAAAAAGAACTAAATAGAAATTCTGTAATTGAAAAGTTTAACAACTGAAATTGTAAAAATAAAATTGACTAGAGGAGCTCAACAGCATATTTAAGCTGGCAGAAAATATCAGTGCACTTGAAGACAAGTCAGTTGAGATAATCCAATGTGAGAAGCAAAATAAAAAAAATAGTAAAAGGACAGAACCTCAGAGAACTGAGAGATATCATCTAGCAAACCAACATATGCATAATGAGAATCCCAGAAGGAGAGGAAAGAAAGAGGCTGAAAGAATATTTAAATAAATCAGGCAAAAATTTCCCAAATATGATGGAAAACATTTGTCTACACATCCAGAAAGCCCAGTGAACTCCATGTAGGAAAATTTCCAAAAGACCTACACTTAGAAACATCATAGTCAAACTATTGAAGCCAAAGAAAAAGGGAGAGGAATCTAGACAGCAGCAAGAGGAAAATGACTCATCACATACAAGGTGTCCCAAAAAAGGTTGGCAGCTAATATCTCATCAAAAACCACAGAGGCCAGAAGGCATTGGGTGAAGTATTCAAAGTGCTTAAAGAAAAAAAGAGTTAAGGATTCTCCATCCAGCAAAACTACACTATAAAAATGAAGGAGAGGAATAGCCATTTTTGAGGAGAGTTTGGCAGTTGTTTTTTTTTTTAATGAAGATAAACAAAGTCTTAGCATACAATTAAGCTTCATGCTTCTTGGTACTCAACTGGTTTGAGAGTTTACATCTACACAAAAACCTGCATGTGAATGTTTATAGCAACTATATTTATAATAGCCCCAAATTAAAAGCAACCATGATACCTTCAATAAGTGAATGGATAAACAAAACTGTAATACACCCATATAATGGAATATTATTCAGTGATAAAAATAAATGAGTTAGAAATCATAAAAAGACATGGATAAGCCCTAATGCATATTGCTAAGTTAAGGAAGTAAGTCTGAAAAGGCTATATACTGTTATTCCAATTATATTACATGCTGGAATAAACAAAGCTTTTGAGACATTAACAGTTCAGTGGTTCCCAGGGATTCAAGAGAAGAAGAAGAGATGAGTAAGGGAAGCATAGTGAATTTTTAGGGCAGTGAAACTATTTTGTATTATATTATAATGGAAGGATACATGACATTATGTATTTTCTTAAACTCATAGAGCTTTATAGCACAAAGAGTAAACCTTAATGTATACAAATTTAAAAAACATTTAAGAGGTGGAAAATAAAAAGTATTACAAGAAGAAACAGTGATTTTGACAAGATAATCTAACTGTATTACAAGTGTATGAAATAATCTCAGAGAAGGGAGTGCAAGAAGATGCTAAGTAACTTTGAACTTGAGTAGAGTTTGTAAGACAAAGGGCAAAAGAAACTTAGCATAAGTATTGTACTCTAATTGATGAAGTTCTTTGCCATAGTGGTGCAGGTTAATATGTACAGTATACCTATGTGTGTACTGGAATTGAACAGCTAAATGAATAGCTGGCGGATGGTTGGAGCTGGATTTCTTGCTGTTGTAGTGACAATTTACCAACAAGCAACTGGAAGAGGATAGAATGATTCATGTGTAATGGAATCCACATCAATGTGAACTCGTGTTAATATAAATACTTGTATACACAAGGGTTAGAATACCACCACATATTTACTTGCTTTCTTAGCTGAGAGAGTCTGGCAGCAACAACAGCACAGGAGCAATGAGCACATCTAGCATCCAAGTCTTGATTTCTAGTACTATTCTCCAATAAATGGAAGCAGGGCTCCTTGGATAAATGACTGGTTCTAGGAGTGGAGCAGTTAAGTTACAAGAGTAGCATCTCATAGTGCCAGGAAGTAAGGAGATGCTAAAACAAAAACAAACTTACCTTTATTGAATATCTCAAAAGGACACAGAAGCCAGCTGAAAGAGCTCAAATGGCCAAAGCAAAAACAATTTCCACAAAATAAATAAAATAGTATTGGATTATGATATGGTTTCACTCTGTGTCCCCACCCAAATCTCACCTTGAATTATGATAATCTCCACATGTCAAGGGTGTGGCCAGGTGGCCCCATGGGGGCAGTTTTCCCCATACTGTTCTTGTGGTAGTAAATAAGTCTCATGAGATCTAATGGTTTTATAAATGAGAGTTCCCCTGCACACCCTCTCTTGCTGCCACCATGTAAAACGTGATTTTGCTCCTCCTTTGCCTTCCTCCATGATTGTGAGGTCTTCCTGGCCATGTGGAAATGTGAGTCAATTAAACCTCTTTTCCTTTATAAATTACCCAGTCTCGGGCATGTTAAAGACATAGCAGCATGAGAACAGAGTAATACAGATTATAACCCAAAGTATAAGATACATTTCCATGAGTCCATAATCATATAAATAAACAATTGAATAAATAAATAAATGAGGAAAAGGAAAACTTTCTCTTGCAGAAGAATTTTAAATAATTTATGTGAATATTCTCCCCTCTTGTAGGGGGAACATAGATCCCATTCCTTAAGGACTTTCTTCCAGAGAGTATAGTATGAAAGGAGTGGGGGAAGAGGAACTTTATGGAAAAACCTGCAAAACACTATGTTAGCCAGATGATCAAGGTCAATATCAACAGTGATAAGTCATGTTGATAGTGTGTACCCTTGATGTGATGTGATGAGAAGGGCACTTTACTTCTGCAGCCTTCCTTCCAAAAATCCATTAGCCCAGTCCCATCATGAGACAATTTCCAATGGAGGGAAAATTAGAAAATAGCTTACCACTAATTTAAAAACCTGTAAAGGCCATCAAAAACAAGGAAAGTCTGAGCCAAGGAGAGTTGACCCAAAGCTGCTTTAGGACTCTGTCACAGCCTAGCCGAGAAGAACTGAAGGAGGCGTGACAATAAAATGTACTGCAATGTCCTGGATGGGATCCTGGTACAGGAAAAGGACATTGGGGAAAAACTAAGTAAATCTGAATAAACGATGCATTTTAGTTAATAATATATCAATACTGGTTTATTTATTGTAACAAATGCCCCCATGCTAATGTAAGATGTCAGTAATAGAGGAAACTGTCTGTGGCACATGGGAACTCCCTGTACTATCTTAATTTTTTTGTAAATGTGAAACTTTTTTAAAAGGCAATTAAAAAAAGGTGGGGGGAGAAATTTCAAAATTTTCAAATGAGATAGAAACTTTCAAATAAGCAAAAGTTGAATGAATTCGTTACTATCAGACCTGCCTTACCAAAAATGCTAAAGGGAGACTTTCAGACAGAAATGAAAAGACACTAGACAGTTACTTATGCCATATGAAGAAATAAAGAGCACTGAAAACAATAACTACATAGGTAAATATAAAGGACAGCATAGAAATGTATTCTTAAGTCCTCTTCTTCTACTATTGAATTTAGAAGACAATTGCATAAAGCAATAACTGCAAAATGATGTTGATGGGCATATAATGAATAAAGATGTAGTCTGTATGACAATAATATCACAAAAAGGAGGAAAGGAACAGAGCTATACTGGAACTAAGGTTTTGTATACCAGTGAAATTAAGTTTGTATGAATCCAAAGTAGGTTGTTTCAGTTAAGATGTTAATTTAAATCCCCAGAGCAACTGATAAGAAAAAAATTTAAAAATACATAGTAAAATAAACAGCAAGGGCATGAAAATGGTACAGGAGAAAATAACTATTTAAGGAGTGCAGTGATAGTGGAATAGAGAAACAAACAAAAAAATACACAACATATAGAAAACAAATACCAAAATCACAAATGTGAATCTTACCTTATCAGTAATTATATTAAATGTAAATGTATTAACCATGCCAATCCAAAGGCAGAGACTTCAGAATGCATAAAGAAACTGGATTCTCACATGCAAAAGAATGAAGTTGGACCTTTATCTCATACCATAGGCAAAAATGAACTCAGAATGGACTATAGACCTAAATATTTATGGAAGTATTTATTACCTAAGGTTAACCTATGGCTTCTTAGATAAGACACTAAAAACTTAAACAACAAAAGAAAAAGCATAGATACACTGGATTTTATCAACATTTTAAAAACTTTTGTACTTTAAAGAATGCCATTAGGAAAGTGAAAAGACAGCCCACAAAATGGGAGAAAATATTTGCAAATCATGATCAGATAAGGGCTTTCTCAACTCCGCAACAACAACAATAACAACAATTTAAAAACGGACTTAGGACTTGAATATACATTTCTCCAAAGATTTGTAGACAGATAAGAAAATGAAAAATGCTGAACATCATTTGCATTTCACTAGAGAAATGAAAATCAAAACCACTATGAGATACTATTTCACACACACTAGAATGGCTAAAATAGATAGACAATAGCGAGTGTTGGTGAGAATATGGAGAAATTGGAACCCTCATACATTGCTGATGGGATTTCAATATGGTATGACCACTTTTAATAGGTATATCAGTTCCTCAAAATGTTAAGCATAGAGCTTTTATATGACCCAGCAATTCCACTTTCAAGAGAAATAGAAACATGTCTACACAAAAACTTGTGTGTGAATGTTTATGGTAGTGTTATTCATAGCAGCCCAAAAGTAGAAATAGTCCAAGTGATCATCAATTGATTAATAGATAAAGTGTAATATATCCACACAATGGGATGATTTTTAGCAATAAAAATGAATGAACTACTGATCCATGCTATGACATGGATGAACCCTGAAAACATGCCAAACGAAAGAAGCTAGAAACAAAAGACCACATATTGTGTAATTCCATTGTGTAGTTCAAAATAGGCAAATTCATAGAGATGGAAAGTAGATTAGTGGTTGCCAGGGTTTGGGGTGAGAAGGAATGGGAGAGTGACTGCTAATGAGTCTAGATTTCTTTTCTGGATTCATGAAAATTTGTTTTGTTTTATTTTGTTTTTTGAGACAGAGTCTCACTCTATCTCCCATGCTGGAGTGCAGTAGCATAATCTCGGCTCACTGCAACCTCCGCCTCCCAGGTTCAAGTGATTCTCCTGCCTCAGCCTCCCAAGTAGCTGGGACTACAGGTGCACACCACTACGCACGACTAATTTTTGTATTTTTAGTAGAGACGGGGTTTCACCACGTTGGCCAGGCTGGTCTTGATCTCCTGACCTCGTGATCCACCCACCTCGGTCTCCCCAAGTGCTAAGATTACAGGGGTGAGCCACCGCGCCTGGCTGAAAATGTCCTTATAATTAGATAGTGACGATGCTTGCAGAGCCACGTGAATATAATAAAATCCACTGAAAATGTTCTGATAATTAGATGGCGATGATGCTTGCAGAGTCACGTGAATGTAATACAATCCACTGAATAGGTCAGGCACAGTGGCTCATGCCTATACTCCCAGCATTTTGGGAGGCCAAGGCAGGCAGATTGCTTGAACTCAGGAGTTTGAGACTAGCTTGGGCAACATGTTAAAGCCCCATCTCTAAAAAATATACAAAAATTAACTGGGCATGGTGGTAAATACCTGGAGTCCCAGCTATTTGGGAAGCTGAGGTTGGAGGATTGCTTGAGTCTAGGAGGTGGAGGTCACACTGAGCTGATACTGTACCATTACACTCCAGCCTGGGCAGTATAGCGAGACCGTGTCTCAAGAAATAAAACTAAATTAAATTAAATCCACTGAATCATATACCTTAATAGGATAAATTTTATATTATGTGAATTCTATCTCAATAAAGCTGTTATAAACATTCAGTCAATGATACATTTTTTTAAAAACAAAAAACCTATATTTTATGCATAACTATCTTTCATTTAGATTTAAAATGTCTGTTTAAACATATCTTGACATAGTCTTACCACTGATTTTACATCTAATTGCTGAACTGTCAGGTTGAACTTACAAAATAATTTGAACATGTGAAACAAATGCTATCAAGGAATCAAAGTATTCCAATGTATCTTTTTAGAAATGTAACAATGCTTTTCTGAATTCCTTCATCCTATCTTGCTTTATGTCTGATGTCTTCATTTTCTAAGTACATTTGTCTATATTTTTGAAGTTGTGAGGACTCTGTTCTGTTTCCCATCTACATCCTACCATTTAATTAAGTATTTAAAAGTTATTTCTTCAGGCAAAGTGACCTTTTCTATATGCCCTGCCTCCACCCCACCCCCACAGTCCCATCCTCACCATCCTATAGGCCCCTTAGAAATTTTCATCATCCCAATTCAGCAATATCTGTATAAATGAGTTTATAAATTGACATTTGGGCCTAGAATAAACTTGAAGAGATGCCAAAGGCACTTGGTCCAATTAAAATCACAATATTAACAGGAAGACTTTCCTAAGGATTTCAGGCTTCGCTGACAAGACCTCCAGACTTATTAGGGAGAATTTTTTATTTTTTAAATTTTTTTGCGCCAGGAAATGACTGTGTGATGATGAGCCAAAATGATACTTGCATGATTAAGGGAACTTAGTTTAGGTTGAAAAAAACCCATGGGTTTCACTCTCTCCTCACCCATCCTAGCAAATTATATGGAAATTAAATGGGCTGTAGTAAACATTGGACACTTTTTAAGGAAAACAGATTTTTCAATCTGAATAGAAATTTTTCAGCCACTTGCAGTTTTATGAAAATGTATCATTTGCATGCTACAATTTGTTAGAATCCAAAGAAAGTTTCCAAAGGAAACTTTGATTGAAACATTTGATTGAAAGATAATTATACTTGTAGAACATGGAACACAGGTTTTTTTGGACCAAGTTTTATAAATGTGGGCAAAATCTCTATAAATATCTATTAAGGTTTTCAGTGTGGAATGGAATGTAATCTAGGATCACATGCAAGAAGAGGATGAATAAACAACCGAAGGGAGCCAACAGACTCGAGGATTCAGAAAGGCTAAGAACCTCGGGTAACTATCACCGCCACAAGACACGCACCTGCAGGGGAAGGGAATGATGCTGCGGTCAAGTCTGTCCACTCCTGGGCCACAGCCAGAGTTTCTGACATGACAAAGCTTGAAATTAAGTTGACATGTGATCACACAAACATGCAAACTCCTATTCTGGGCATGGGTTTTTTTTTTTAATAAGCTCATCAAGGTTGGAGAAAAAGTCCTTTTTCTCTGTACTTTGAGCTGTTAGTCTTGCTGCCAAATGTGATGTCTCTGGTTTAACTTGGGGGATGATGGTTTATAGACTTCTAGTAGTATCTCAAGAAAGTCAACGAGGTCAAACACAGACTTTTGTGGGGACTTTAAAACCTTACCTGAGGAAGAATATTCAACCCTCCAAGCAGTTTACACATTTCATATTGTATGTTGATGATGATATCCATGTAGAATGTTTTAGAATCTACCCAGAAATTTTACAGACAAAATTTTATTTATTCTCCACAACAAACCTGTGATGTATTCAGGGCAGGTGTTTTTATCTTCATTTTACATTTGGGAAAACCAAGACTCAGATGAGTTGAACACTGTGCTTGTGCTTAACCAGGCAATCGTTGGTTGATTGAGGCCTAAAACCAGGTCTCTTGACTCCAATTTCAGAACATGTTGCACAACCATGTTCTCAAATTGGAATGCACAACAAAATCACCTGGGTAGCATTAAAAGAAAAAAAAAAAAGTCTGATGCCCTGGCTGAACCCAAAACAAATGAAATCAGAATATCTGGGTGTGGGATCCAGACAACAGTGTTTAACTCAGCTCTTCAGATAGCTCCAATGTATAGTCAAGTCTGAGAACTATGTCCTACAATATCATATCTTCTCAAACAAAAGTGACTTTTGAAAGCTGTAACATACAAGAGGCCAAAATGTGACAATACAAAGATTTTAAGATTTTCATTGTTTTATCTAACAATTATTTATTCTTCTATGTGCTAGGTGTTATTCTAGAAGGTGGGGACAACATAGTGAATAAGATAGAGTTTCTGGTAGTCTGGTTATCTCATTGGCATGACTTTGGACCTTCTCTCATGCTGCTAAATCTTTCTCTCTCTTGCACCACTTCTAAATATGACCCTGATGCCGAGCACTTTTTTCCTACACAGGATTCAGAGCACTATGAAAGCAAAGGTATGCATGAACACTAAGAAATCTTCTGGTGCATAAATAAACATGTGAAAAATTCCAGTCAGAGCTCAGTGTAAAAAAAGAAATGTTATTCTGTTATGTGATATACTTTGTTCTTTTTGACTTGGCTGCTAGGAGGCTCAGAACTAAATGTCGTGCCAAGTCTAGTTGGTTTCCTTCACTGCATCTCTTCCTGCACATTTCCCTCTGTATGAGTCCAGGTCTAGGCAGCCCTCCTGGTTAGAGAGAAGTGATCCACTTGAACAAGGTCATTGTGGAGAGTTCAATAAAGGTGTGAGGAGGGTTAAGGGAAACCAACATGTTTTGGTGGAATATCCTGGAGCTAGCTGTTGCTGGAAGCAAGTCATTCCTGTCAGGGTCTGTGGGAGAAAAGTGAAGAAACAGTGAGTGGACAAGTGGAAGAAGCTCGCAGCTGCCAGAGAGGGCTTCCCAAGAGGGGCTGTGGCCATTGATGGAGGACCGCAACCACTGCCAATTGGTGTAGGAAGGAGCCTGGACCAAATATCCCAACATCTTTCTCATCTTTCCTTTCAATCTCCTGTCTGGGAGCTCTGTTAGCTAGAACAGTCAGAAACCACAGGATAAAGGGGAACAGTTGATGGAGTCTATAGAGGACAGTGTCCAGGGTGCAGCTCAGAATGAAGGATGGAAGGGCAAGTGGAGACCATTCAGCACACTATCCCATCTTCCTCACTAGGCAGTGAGTCTTGTATTTCGTTTAAGTGGGTTTTATTACAAATGTGTTATTTATGTTTGCGCTTCTTATATTTTTTTGAATGTAAAATTAGGTTGAGAATAAGAAAATGAAGGAGTAGAGGTTTAGAAATGGAGCAAACCTTAAAATAACAGTATTTCTTGTGGTTGAAAACACATGAGGGAAATATAAGATCATCACTATCTTCCCTCTATCTATATTCAGATTTTAGGAATTCTTGAGGGAAATAACTGGACATTGTCGTTTCTATGATTGAATCATCTCTCTTTGTCTTTCTCACAGTTGTATGCTCCATCCAAAAGTCTTAGGATAAAATAGAGGGCAGAGTTTTTTCTGACAGATCTCTGTGTTGCTCTTTAGGGATTTGACTCAGAGTAAATCCTCCTGTCATGTGTTTTAAACTCAGCTACAAAAATGTGGAACTCCATGTGCCTCTTTTGGGTTTGTTTTTGTTTGTTTTATTTTGTTTTACACGCTCTTTGTTTAAGATTTTGGAAACAGAAAGTGTTAAGAAGAAAATAATGATTCCTGAAAACCCCCACCTAACGGTAACCACTATAAACACTTGAACATTATTTCTTTATGTCTCTACACTTACTTATTGGTTTCTTTTAAAATAATCAACACACCACCACCACCACAGCATCTAGCAATTATTGAGCACTTATTAAGGGCTTGGCATTATTCTAAACACTTTACTATATGAAGCAGATATTCTTATGAGCTTAATTGTATAGATAAGGAAACTGAGGCAGACAAAGGTTCTTTGATTTGCCCAAAGTCACATGGTGAGGAAATGGCAAGACTGGGATTTGAATAAGAACACTGTGGCTTAAATGCTCATGCTCCACATCACAAAATATAGTGACAGGACAGCAGTTAAAAACAGGAGCCGTTGAAGGAAGAACAAAGGGGAGACCATAAAATGGATTCAGGAATTTTCAAGAATGGATTAAAAAAGTCTAACCACAAAACCCTTTTTCCTTGCTTCTGGTAACTCCACAAAACTGGCAGTAAGGTGTATGTGGGGTTTTTTGTTTTCACTTTTATCTTAGTTTCAGTGGTACATGTGCAGGTTTGCTCTGTAGATAAGTTGCCTATTACGGAGCTCGGCGTACAGATTATTTCATCACCCAGGTAATAAGCATAGTGCTCAATAGGTAGTTTTTCCATCCTCGCCCACCTCCCACCCTCTGCCCTCGGGTAGGCCCTGGTGTCTGTTGTTCCCTTCTTTGTGTCTATATGTACTCAATGCTTAGCTCCCATTTATAAATGAGAACATGCAGGTGCTGTAAGATTTGAAGCCACCGATTCCAAACGGGGAGCCTGGTCAGTTACAAATATTTGGTGTTCATAGATTAAAAACAGATCAAATGATCAACAAAAATACTGCTATTGTTGATATGATGACAAGGCAGAGGTAATCGTATAAATACTTGGCCACAGTATAATGTAACTGATGATGCTATTTGTTCATTCATTTAAGGATTCATTCCTTTTAAGCACCTACTATGGGTCAGCACTGTTCTAGGTGTTAACAATACACTGGTGAGTAAGAATGAGTAAGATAAGTTTTTGAGTTAGGAATCTGACAGATGATAAGTAGGTAAATACATTTTTTAAACACTTTTATTTAAAATAGGGGGAGAGGATTGAGAGTACCAGGATGCAGAAGGAAATGCTCAAATGATGAATTTTGTGGGTTGTGTCTTGTAGCATTCTCTCAATAAAGACCAATGTCATTTCAGCCAAGAGGAATTAGGAAAAGACAATTACATGGGGACCAGCACAATCTTGCATCAAGGATTGACCTACAGAGGTGATTTTCGATTCTAAGAAAAAATACAAGGACTTCACACCCTTTAATCATCTGTAAATATAATTTTAAGATGTTTTTTCTCTAAGCACTGGTAAGAATTAGGTACCATGCTGGTGAGGTCCACCACTAATGATCACTTGAAGTAAAATATGACCAGCGGTTCTGAAACATGAGCTTACATCTCAGTCCCCAAGAGGGCTTGTGAAAACATTGATTCCCTGCCCAGCCCATGAGTTTTTGATTTAGAAGGGTCTGGGGTGGGGCCCAAGAATCTGCATTTCTAACAAGTTCCCAGGGGCTGCAGCTGCTTCAGGGATTACTCTTTGAGACCCACTGATGTGGATCCATGGACCTTATGAGAAAGTTTAGGTGATGGCTGTGGTGAGGGTTGAAGGGTTGGAAGTAGAATCCTGGGAGTAAGGTTGAAATCCTCTTTTAAAAACAGAGTGGTCTAACCTAACCCGTCTTTTTAGAAAGCCGTTCGATCTCCATGTAGAAGGGAGCCAAAGAAGTGCTTGCCCCAAAGTAGGGCCAAGTACTTCCCTGGGGAAATTGTTTTCAAAGGCCTATAATGTTTAAACAAGTTCTATTTCATTAGCTTGGCCAAAACCGTTTTAGCTTGGAAAACTTTCAGGAACATGTAAACACTTTTGTCAGACATATACTTTATGTTGGCAAAAATACAATCACAGATTAATAAAATTATATTTTATACTGTTAAAACCCCTTACATTATACTTGAGATTTTCCAAATCAGTGAAAGGCTCTTTGTAACCATTATTTTAACAGGTACATAATTTTCCAGCATGTGGTTATTCATAGTTTACTGAATTATTTCCCTTTTAGAGATTTCTAGTGTTTTTGCTTCTATAAATAATGCTATAATAAATGGTTGCATACATAGATCTTTGCTCACATTTCTAATTATTCCAAATTGCTAGAAGTAAAATTACGGGGTCAAAATGAACATTTCTCATATACTAGAACATAGTCTCATTTGCCATTTCTAGTTACGAGATATTTAAATTTATTTTAACATGAATACTGTTACAAAGACATGTTTGCCATTTGACTATCACTAAGCCTTCTTGTTCTCAAAAATAAGAAGCAAATGATTCATCTAGAAGGAAAAGAAATTTCACATCGAAGTCTTGAAAGAAAATTTATGAAAGTCACCGTGAAGAGGCAACAAGCAGAAAACACTGCCACACAACACACAGCAACATTTCTGAAAAAGCATCTTTAAGCATCTCTTTGTTCTTGGTGTTGCATCTTTATAGCAGCTGCTTCTCCCCACAATTCTTTCCCTCGTCTCTGTTTTTCCTTCCAACCTTAACTCATCTCTCTCACCTTGTATTCCTGCCTTCCAGGTCCCGGTCTATACTCCTCTCACACAAAACCCCTAAGGCTTTCTGTCTTTTATTCCTTAATTTCACCCAGACCCTGTTTAGAGCAGTGAAGGTCCAGGGTCTGGTTGAGCCAAAAATTCTCTTTAGGAAGCTGTGGAGGGGGAGCCCTGTGAAAATTGTGCGAACACACTATAGGTTGGCTTTGGCTGAAAGCTGCCATTTAGCTTCGGTGTCAGCCCCTAACTTTGGAAGGCAGCATAACCAATTCTTCTTTCAGTCTCATTTCTGGCCTCTCTGAACTTGTGTCAGCTCAGTGCTTTCAGGATTGGATAAGTTATAGTCACAGCTATCACATCTAGTCATCTTAGCAAAGTCAACCATATAAACAAAGGATGTCAGTCAAATTTATTAACATCTGAATACTCACTTTCAAGTGGAGGTGAGTATTCTTGATGTAACTTGGAGTAAAAATCTTTATGTGTTAATATATTTAAATTCTGTTATTTATTTGAAGTATGTATACACTTATTAATTACAAGCATATGATATTGCAATAATTTCTGATTATTGTAAAGGGTGTTTATTCTATGTATTAAAAACAATAAGAATTTCTGTTAAATAGGTAGATTGATTCACTATTTTAGAAACATTAAGAGAGTGTGTTAGCTAGATGACTTAAGGGAGAGCATTATGTCCTTTTCTAGCCAACACATGCTTATAAAACTTAAAATCATAATACAAGGCATAATAATAGAGGTCTGTTTTCACGACAATTTGAGTGTTTGTGAAATCATTTTGAGTACTAGCATTTCTAACTTTAAACAAAATAACTTTAAATCAACTATTTACTTTTGAGTAATTTAATCTCATTTAGGCTGATTCTTTTAAGAAAAGGAATTTTTCGAGTTTCTGTGAATGAATTAAAGCAGAATGTCAACTTTTCTATCTCAAAATTTTACACGGAGGAAAACCCTCATAATCAAGTACATCCATAGTAAATCTTGGATCCAGATGTAAGAAAGAAATTATGAACTCTGATGAAAACAAGGAAGTGCTAGAGAAAAAGAAAGTACCTAGAAAAATTCTCCCAACTGATCTGCCGTCAGTTTAAAGTGAGTGACTATTTAGTGCAGCCAACAGGCTGTTAAGTGGCAGCGGGAGCAGTCCACCAGCTAACAAAACTCAGAAATTATGGCTCCTTTATCTGAACTGTGAAGTTGTAAAACTTAGCTAATAAAAGATTTAATAATAAAGTCATAATAATCATTATATTAAAAATTTATATTTAGTGTTGTTTTCTGGAAGCACGTTCTTTTTGGGATATTTGCCTTTGAATAAATATTGATTTTTTTTCTAACTAGGTATTTAGAATTCAGTCAAATAGGAATCTGGCGCATCTCTAATACACTTTAATATTTCTGATCCTGTCAAAGCTCATTAGCCAAAACTGCTGTTGACTACCACTGTAGGAGATTAGTCCAAAACAGCCTTGTTGAAATGTTCCTGTCTGAATATGCGTTTTTCAGCTCTCTTTAATGAAGCATTCAATTTACAAAGGCACATATTTTATATTATCACAAAAGTTATTTTTTCTTCCTCAACATTCTTCTTTTGCAAATCTTCAAATACCTAACTTATTGTTTCTAACTTAGACATGATATTTGCTTAGTAGACAGTAAGAGGATGCAAGTCCCTGTTTTCTGCTGAAAAAAAAAAAAATGTATATTGATGTTCAGAATGGCAAGGCGCCTGAGAAGACATTGTATCAAGAAAACAGGGTAAGGGAGTGGGCGAAGGAATAGGATCAGGTGCAGCAGTGGCTAACTAGGGAGACTAGGAGGAAGATCCAATCTTTTAAGATGCAATCTTGCTTTTGATCCTGAGAAGCAAAGTTCTCACCTTTCAACCTATCCTTTTTCCTCCTTCTTAGTGCCAGTTCCTCACCAGAGTAAAGAAATATCTTCTTTTTTTCCCTCCCCAATCTACTCATGTTTCAACTTTCAAGCGTTGATGAGACAAAGCCTCTTTGATCTCTTTCTAAGTATTTCCTGAGTATTTCAACCTGTTGTCTCATGGGTTTAGTGAGCATCACAGATGATGATCCATTGATGTTTCCAGCTTACTGAGCCATTTGTTATTACACTAATTATTACAGAATGCATTTTGGCAAGCACTCTTTCCTCTTAACTTTTAAACCTGTGTGTATTCTAAGGGAAATCTAGTCCATGTGTTTTTGACTCATTTGTGCCCAGGTCATTAGAATGTGGTTGATCAGAGCTAACTCAACTCTAAGTAGTGCTCTGGGCCTTCTCATAACACACCCATGATCTTAGCTTCTGCAGGACATCACCAATCAGATTTTGTGCGGTTCGTGTGCAACTCCAGCTATTCTAAGTTGATCTATGACATACTTCCATGCACCTTTTTTAAATTAATTCCACATCTGTGTTGCTGTTTTCCTTGGATGCCCTATGTGAGACTGAGACAAGTTTGAGTACATGCTCTTTCTTCTAGAGAGGATCTAGAAATAGTAACAGAAATAATAATACCCAACATTTATTGAATATTTGCAATGTACTAGGCAATGTAAAACTACATATATTTGATTCTCACAATGACCCAATGAAGTGGGTAAGATTATTATTTCCATTTTACAGATTAGATTATTATTTCCATTTTACAGACCGTTTTACAGATTTTACCTACATCTAAGGTCACATCTAACATCTGTATACAACCACAGATAGAAACTAATCAGTCTAGCACCGCAGCCAGTGCTTTTGACCACTACGTACTCATTATATGAAGTTGTGACCCTATGTCAATAATAAATTGTATTTCCTTATAGTGAATGTGAGATACTTCTGTGAATAGGCTTGCCATTGTCAGCTTTCTTAGACAACTACCTCAGTGACTTATATATGTTAAGATTTGCATCCATTAGATATATGGCTCTTTGTGAAAATGCCCATACAGATTTCCTTTTTTTTCTTTTTCTTTTCTTTTTTTTTTTTTTTTTTGAGCGGGGGCAGAATCTCACTCTGTTGCCCAGGCTGAAGTGTAATGGCACAGTCTTGGCTCACTGTAACCTCCACCTCCTGGGTTCAAGTGATTCTCCTGTCTCAGCCTCCCGAGTAACTGGGCTTACAGGCGCCCACCACCAGGCCTGGCTAATTTTTTGTGTTTTTAGTAGAGACAGGGTTTCACCATGCTGGCCAGGCTGGGCTTGAACTCCTGACCTCAGGTGATCCACCTGCCTCGGCCTCCCAAAGTGGTGGGATTACAGGTGTGAGCCACCACTCCCGGTCCCATACAAATTCCTTTGTGCAAGAAGACAGCAATTGGAGCCAGATCCATCTGCTTGTAGTAGATATCTTGCTGTGTAATATGATCCCAGAGGATATCTCAAAATGATGTGCAATTCAAGGTGAAAGATGCTGCTCCTGTCAAGGGGACTTGCCTGTGTGCTCTTTATATGACCAAATGTCCAGGAAGAACCAATGCCATGCACCTATGAGACATATGCCATGGACATACTGAATTGAATATTCAAACCCAGAAACCTAACTGGAAGACAGCAGGATGAATAAGATTGTACCTTTATAGGAATTTTATGAGCAGGACTAGCTTGTCTTCAAGTAAAGATAAAGTCCTGTCTTCACAGCCCGTGTACACATTCATCTGTACCTTAAATTTCTTTGTGAAAATCTGGGTCAGGGAGACAGTTATATTTGTCGTGCATCTGCTCAGCCACATCTCTAGCCTTTCTCTAAATATTAGTCAAGCTAAAATATGTTTGGGGAAGAGGTGCCCAGAGAACCAGGGGACAGCCACTGTCTCTGAACCACATAGAACCAGTTATGGATACTTGAGGCTGTGGCAGGTTCCTATCCCTGAGTTTGTGGTTTACCCTCTGATCACATTTTAGCCACAGAACCTTAGGCCTCAAAGACATGCTTAACCTCATAACTAAACTCCATAAAGAAATTTTTTTTAGGTTTTCTAACCAAAGCCTTAGCCAACCTACATCTTCCTTTTTATTTATTTTCTTATTGAGAGGGTGACCCTCTGTTACCCAAGCTAGAGTGTAGTGGCGTAATCATAGCTCACTATAACCTCAAACTCCTGGGCTCAAGCAATCCTCCTGCCTCAGCCTCCCAAGTAACTGGGACTGCAGGCATGCAACACCATGCCTGGCTAATGTTTTGACTTTTTATTTCTTTGTAGGGACAGAGTTTGTTGCCCATGTGGATCTTGAATCCTCACCTCAAGCAATCCCCCTGCCTTAGCCTCACTAGGTGCTGGGACTACAGATGTGGGCCACTGCACCTGGCCTCTATACCTTCTTCTTGCATAATCTCATCAGATCATTTGCCATCTGTATTTTGACTCCGAACTCTCAGCCTCTAGTCGACATCCCTCTACTGTGTTTATGAACTGCACATCCTTTTGCCTGCTAGACTTCTCTTTTCAGAGGTCGCATAGGTATCTCAAACTCAATGTCTCAAGTAGAATTTATCATCCCTGCTCCTTCTCAGCTTCCATGCAGGCTGTGTCCCTTATATTCCAAATCTACAGTAAAAGACTGTAGATTTCCTCTTCTTCCTCATCTCCTTTACATCCAATCTATCCAGTTATGACAATTCTACCTCTTTCTAATGTCTTAAATCAGCACATCTGCTTCAGCCACTCTTCTTCTTTCACAACTCCTCCCCTGCAACTCCTCTGTCAGGCTACAAACATCACTCACCTGCATCTGCACCAGCTCTCTCTGCCCCCAAGTCACTGTCCATACTCTGTATGTATGATTCTCTCTTCAATGGCTCACTATTGCTTTTTGGATAAAATCCTAAACCCTTACTGATGTGTCTTTCTGTCTAGATTGTGAGTTCATTGAGAAAATGGATGCTAGTCCCTACATTCATAATTAAATATTCATCAAATAATATTTGTTAAATGAATGAAAGTGCCTACACTGGTGCTACATGATGACAGAACTAATCTTTTTCCTGCAAAGGTGGTAAGAGAGGGATGGAGTGATAATCTCTGCCTCTTTTGACCCACATCTTTCAAATAGGAGAGAAGGACATTGACACTGTTTGGCATATTCCAGTTATGTGTCCCTTAAAATAGTTTAGAGGGATAAGCTCATTGCATCCCAGCAGGTACCTTGTAAGTATCATCATTTTCATTTTACAGATGAGAAAACTGAGGTCCAGTAAAGAATGTGCCCAAGCTCACACATCTTAGTAATTGGCCAAACCATCATTCAAACCTTCGTCTATCTAACTCCAAAGCTGGGCCTCAATTGATCATATAAAATTCAATCCAGGAACTAAGTCCAGTAACCTTGTAAATGAACCATCTCAGATCCAGGCATCATGCCCACCTTCCCTCAATGTGGCCAACACACTCATTCAACTTTCCATTCCACCCACAAAACCTCCCCAATCACAGTCCACGGGCTCCAGCAGAGCTCAGAGTTTGCCCATCTGGTGTAGAGATAAGAAGTCACTCACATAACTTTTCTGATCCAATCATATCCACCTTATTTTCCTGGACCATATAGAGAGTTTTAGCTAAAATTCCTATCTATTACTACTTAAAGACACATTTCTCATTTTTGCAGGTTCTCATACTTCAAAAGAATGAGGAGCTAATAAAAATAGCCAGGTTGCAAAGAGAAAAATAGATTTCCTGCATCACACTTTGAAGCTTTCAGAATTTTGGACCTAGTTACTCACGTGACTGCAGCAACTTGAGCATTGTAAGATTTAACACAATTCCTTGAAGAACAAAAATGTCTGAGTGAGGAGAACAGTAACATAGGGTCGTAAGCTCAGGGAAAACTAGTATAAAATGGGATCTAATATCTGACTTGATTCATTATAAAATCCAACCACATTCATAAACACTTACTATGTACCTAGCACTGGATACAGAAATAAATAAGGCATAGCCCCTGCTGGTGAGCTCACAGTCTAGCCAGGGAGACAGACCCAAAAACAAATAAGTAACAATTTATGATTATAATTTCATGAATAGAAGTACCTAAAAGAGAAAGGACAAAGAGTAAAAAATTTGTTTGGGGAATCCTAGGAAACTTGAGATTCTCAAAGGAAGTGGCGTCTAAGTAGGGTTTTGAAGGACAAACAGGAGTTCATTAGACTAAAAAGTGAAGAAAAGTACTGTAGGCAGAGAGGAAAGCACGAGCAAAGATGAGCAAAAAAACAAAAAACTCCATGGAGTTTAACTATAAGTTAGTGAGTTGGACAAATGGAATCTAGCTCATTAGTGTCCTTGTTAAAACATAATCTGTGTTTGCAGCAGAGACTGGAAGTTGCTGCTCATCTTCCCTCTCTTCCTTAGAAATGCCACCATAAGACTGTATTTCCAAGTTCCCTTTAATCCAGAGTGGTCTGTGAGATATAAGCAGACATTGTAGGGTGGGGCTTTAAGAGTTGTCATTGTCAGGAGAACCACCATTTCCCCCTTTCTTCATTCTTCCTGTTTCCTGCTTGGAATCTAACCTGATGGCTGGTGCTCCAGGAGCCGTCTTGGATGATGAACCAGTCTTGATGATGGAAATCATGCACTAAAGAGGGAGGGGCAGAAAGACCCTGCATCCCCCATGACATTGAAAGCTTGCATTGTAGCCATTAACTGCCTATTTCTGTACTTCATATTATGTAAAAGAAAAACAAACCCCAAAATCTTGTTTAAGACTTTGTTATCTGGTTTTCTATTATATGCAGCTGAAAACAATTCCTAGTGGAAACAATTCATTTCCTTCTATGTATATCAACTTTTCCCAAACAGCAGGGAATGCAGCTCCAGAGAAAATATTCATAATGGTTAAGAGCTGGGATTCAGGAGTCAGACTGCCTGACTCTACCACCACTAGCTTGGCAATCAGCTAATTCCTCAATTGTCTTTTGCCTCTGTCCTCTTTTTAATTGTTTACAGTCACCGAATCTCTATGTTGCCCAGCCTGGTCTCAAACTTCGGGGCTCAAGTGATCCTCCTGCCTTGGCTTCTGGAGCAGCTGGGACTACAGGTGACTGCTACTACCCCTGGCTCTTCTTTTTTTTTTTTTAATAATAGGGATAATAATAGTACTTCTAGGTTGGTTGTGAAGATCAAGTTAAAAGAAATAACCCATGTAAAGTGCTTTAGGTGTTCCCAGCACCTAATAATCAAGCAACAAATATGTTGTTATCATTTTTAATTTTAGTTCTGTGAATCCAGAAGTTACCAGCAGAGAAATCCCAGGAGAGGACTGGGGCTGTTCCAGCTTGGGTGAAGGTCTAGGTGGCCAGGAGTTTGGAACACTAAGATTGGCCTAGCCTGGGTCCCAAGACCACCTTGGTGGTGGAGATGATGCAGCTCGGGAGGTGTTGATCAAGTATGTTACCAGAAAGTGGCAAGGATGTGAGTGCTGGGCAAACAAAGACAAAGGCTTCCCCATACCCTTAATTTGCCTGTTGAGGATATTGAGAAAATATGTGTCTGCTAAGCTGTCAAACTTTTTGTACTGATGATTTAAGGAATTGCTATCATCAGCATTCTCATCAGTCTTGGGGCTGTTTTTCTTCTTTATTAGACTTAGCACAGAGTTGAGATCTCACTGTTCTCTAGGTGCTGAGGCAGCTCCTGGAAGACCCTGCAGAGTTCAGCCCCTGCCTCTGCTCCCCTTCCATCACTAGCCAATGATAGGAACAATATGTATATGCAGAGACAAGGCAGCAACATTCACTACTGAGACTGTCCCTCTTAGGGGAAAAAGCATGGATGCCTAAACTGCTAACAAAGAGTCTGTAGAAGAAACAGAAAACAGCCCAGAAACTAAGCTGGCTGTGTGTGTGCTATTATGCTGCAAAATGTTCCAGCTCTGATGACACTGCTCTGTGTGTGTGTGTGTGTGTGTGTGTGTGTGTGTGTGTGTGTGTATTCATCATGTTTTTTTTTTTTTCTGTATTCTGATGATTTGACATCTGAGCCTTGCTGACCCTGGAGAAACTGCCTTCCCAGGGTTAGCTAATTCCTAGAGATAGCAAACAACTGGCTAAGGAGCATGCCTTTGAAATGCAAACCAACCAATCCAGACTCCACACCCTCTACTGGACTTGCTCACACCAGGCCACTGTCTACCTGCTTTCATCATCCCAGGCCCCAGTACCAGACAACTAGGGAAAGCCCCTATGTCCCAGAGCTTCCTAAAATTAGTTAGACTGGCTAATCCTAAACCAGTTTACGTTGCCCTTTCCTTCCTGCAAAAAAACACAAGAAAACCTGCTCACATTCCCCCCTCATTCCCTGTGCCTCCTGGTTGATCCAGGTGCTTCCCCATGTAGTCCCGCATGGCGTGCCATGCCTTCGGTATCTAGGGATCTGTGCCTATACAAACTTCTTCCAGGCTGGGCATGGTGACTCGTGCCTATAATCCCATCGTTTTGGGAGGCCAAAGCAGGAGGATCACTTGAGTACAGGAGTTTGAGACCAGCCTGGGCCACATAGCCAGACACTGTCCCTACAAAAAAAAAAAAAAAAAAATTATCTGGGTGAGGTGGCTCGTGCCTGTAGTCCCAGCTACTCAGGAGGCTGAGGTTGGGTGGGGGTTGCTTGAGTCCAGGAGATCAAGGCTGAAGTGAGCCGTGACTTCAGCACTGCACCCAGCTGGGGTGACAGAGGGAGATCCTACCTTAAAAAAAAAAAAAAAGATCTTTCTTCTTGACAGTCATTTCCATGTCTGTCTTACCATACGTGATAAATACAAGTCCCGGGCACTGTTTAAAACAGTGTGGAGAGTGTGTGTGTGTGTGTGGTGTGTGGTGTGTAGGATGTGGGGTGTGGTTGTGTGTGTGTGGTGTGGTTGTGTGTGTGGTGTGGTTGTGTGTGTGGTGTGTCTCTGTGTGTGTTGTGTGGGGTGTAGTTTATGTGTGTGTGGCTTGTGTGTGTTGTGAGGTGTGGTTGCATGTGTGTGGTGTGGTGTGGTTGTGTGTGGTGTGGTGTGTGTGGTATGTGTTGTGTGTGGTTTGGTGTGGTGTGTGTAGTGTGGTTGTATATGTGTGGTGTGTGTGTATGGTGTGTGGGGTGTGTGCGTGTGGGGTGTGTGTGGTGTGTTGGGTATGTGTGGGGTGTGTGTGGTGTGTGTGGTGTGTGCTGTCGTGTGGTGGTGTGTGTGTGGAGTGTGTGGTGTGTGTGGTGTGTGTGTAGGGGGTGTGGTGTGTTATGTGTGGTGTGATGTGTGTGTGTGGTGTGTGGGGTATGTGTGTTGTGTGTGTGGTGTGTGGTGTGTGTGTGGTGTGGGATGTGTGTGTAATGTGTGTGGGGTGTGTGGGGTGTGGATGTGTGGGGCATGTATATGGTGTGTAGTGTGTGTGTTTGGTGTGTGTGGGGTGTGTGTGGTGTGTGGAGTGTGTGTGTGGGGTGTGGGTGTGTGGGGGGTGTATGTGGTGTGTAATGTGTGTGTTTGGTGTGTGTGGTGTGTGGAGTGGTGTGTGGGGTCTGTGTAGTGTGCCGTGTGTGGGGTGTGTGTGTGGCGTGTGGGGTGTGTGTGGGGTGCGTGTGTGTAATGTATGGGACATGTGCAGTGTGTGTGTGGTGTGTGGGGCGTATGTGGTGTATGTGGTGTGTGTGTGTAGCGTATGGTGTGGTGCGTGTGGTGTGTGTGGGTTTGTGTGTGTGTTGTGTGGGGGGGTTTGGGGTGTGTGTGGTGTGTGTGATGTGTGTGTGGTGTGTGTGATGTGTGTGTGTGGTGTGTCGTGTATGTGAGGTGCATCTGTGTGGTGTGTGGGTTGTGTGTGTGTTGTGTGGGGGTGTTTGGGGTGTGTGTGGTGTGTGTGATGTGTGTGTGGTGTGTGTGATGTGTGTGTGTGGTGTGTCGTGTATGTGAGGTGCATCTGTGTGGTGTGTGGGTTGTGTGTGTGGTGTGTGCGATGTGTGTGTGGTGTGTGTGATGTGTGTGTGTGGTGTGTCACGTATGTGAGGTGCATCTGTGTGGTGTGTGGGGTGTGTGTGTGGTGTGTGGTGTGGTGTGTGGTGTGTGTGTGTGTTGTGTGAGGGGATGTGTGAGTGTGTGTGTGTGGTGTGGGATGTGTGTGTGGTGTCTGTGGTGTGTGTGTTTGTGTTGTGGTGTGTGGGGGGGTGTGTGGGGTGTGTGTGGTGTGGTGTGTGTTGTGTGTGTGTTTGTGTTGTAGTGTGTGTGGGGGGGGTGTGTGTGTGGTGTGTACACACAAGCATATGCAAATCTGCAATGTTTAGGAAGAGCAGACTTGGACTTAACTTTTCTTAAGCTCAAATTTCCTCTGGAACTTGCATAAGAGATGCCAGGCTTTCTGATGCTGGTGATGGCCCTGTTTGCCAAGTGTTTATCTCATGAATCATAACATTGGCCTCTCATTTTATTTTATTGGATCAATTCTCTTGGGAACATATTTTGTATCCAAAGAAATGATATTAAGAATATTCAATAAGCCAATTTTGCTGTTATATATCAACAACTCAGAGATTTCTCAAAGAGTTTATGACTGGTTTTGGTGATCTTATAATCGTTTTATTTTTATATTTTAGAGACAGGGATTTGCTCATAGCTCACTGCAGACTCAAATTCCTGAGCTCAAGTAATCCTCCTGCTTTGGCCTCCTGAGTAACTAGGACTACAGGCATGCATCACCCTGCCCAGGTGATGCAGGTGATTTTATTTTTAATAAAAATAAAAATTTTTATTTTTGTAGAAACAGGATGTCTCTATGATGCCCAGGTTGGTCTTAAACTCCTGGGCTCAAGGGCACCTCCCTCTTTGGCCTCCTGAAGTGTTGGGTTTACAGGAATGAGCCACCTCACCCAGCCAATCTTAGCATCTTAAAGCCGAAGTGTACCAGGCATGTCTGAAAGTGTGGGGAGAGAGTGGTGATCAGCAGTGAATGACACCTTGAGGACACTCTGGGGTTGGCAGAGTGATAGACTCTTTCTAGGAAGAATGAAGTGAACCTTCCCCAAAATCCAAAAGGCACTGACTGGAACTGATTTTGTTTCAAGCAGATGAGTGAAGGATGAACTTTTGACATGAGAAGAAAATCTTTACCCTTTAAAGAAGAAAAATAATGATTCAAATCATTTCAGTGTTCATTTTGCCAAGCTCTTTGCTTAGTTCCTAGAAACCACCCAAGGTTTGTAGCCAGATACTTTGAAGCTCCCCATCACTGTCACCAGAAGTACCTGGAGAATGGAATTGGTGGACCCTGTATGGCTTTCCTTTTCTTTCTTTCTTTCTTTTTTTTTCTTTTTTTTTTTTTTTTGAGATGATGTCTCACTCTGTTGCCCAGGCTGAAGTGCAATGGTGAGATCTTGGCTCACTGCAACCTCTGCCTCCCAGGAGGTTCTCCTGCCTCAGCCTCCTGAGTAGCTGGGACTACAGGCGCACATCACCACCCTTGGCTAATTTTTGTATTTTTAGTTGAGATGGGGTTTCACAATGTTGGCCAAGCTAGTCTTGAACTCCTGACCTCAAATGATCCAGATAAGATTGTTTTAGAGGCTGAATGCATGTTCACATCACAATGTGGTTCTGTGATTAAGTTCTTGATGACAACTGTCTTGTTAACTATAATTATTGAAGGTAAAGGTCAAAGTTCAACATAGCGGATGACAGCTCCATTCTTTCTCCACCGTGAAGATTGGTGGAGAAGAAAGGAAACCAAAGTTTCCTAGAAGTCCGATTTTGTTTCCTACTCTGCACATATTATTTCATCTAAAATCCTCAGAATGGCTGGGCATTGTGGCTCACGCCTATAATCCCAGCACTTATGGAGCCCTGTATGGCTTTTTTTTTTTTACTCTTATTTCTTCTTTATATCCCTGAGGCAAATTAGTGTTCAACAAATGCCTGTTAATAAAGGACAGCTTGAACTCCAGTTGCAATTAATACATGTCATCTGTTATAGGCAGAATCCTGACCCCACAAGGACATCTACATCCTAATTCCCAGGGCATGTGAATATACTAGATTGCATGGCAAAGAGAGAATTAAGGTTGGAGATGGAATTAAGGCTTCTAATCAGCAGACTTTTAAATAAGGGAGATTATTCTGAGTTATTGGGTAGGCCCAATATAATCACAGGGGCCCTTGAACGTGGAAGAGGGAATCAGAAGATAGAACCACAGTGATGTAGTGTGAGACCTGGCCCATCCTTGCTGGCTGTGAAGATGGAGTAAAGCAGCCACTAGCCAAGGAATGTGAGGAATGTAAGAAAGACAGGATCTCCCCTATAGCTTCCAAAGGAATCCAGCCTTGCCAACACTTTGATTTTAGTGCTGTAAGACCCATTTGGACTTCTGCCCTCCAGAACGCTAAGATAATACGTGTTGTTTTTGGTCACTAAATTTGTGGTCATTTGTTGCAACAGCAATGGGAAAGGACCATGCCATCTCTGACTCCATTATCACAACCAGTGTAGAACTGACTGGTTTTCATTATTTAGCCTAACTGCCACATTCTCCTCTTCCTATCAGCAGTACTCTACCTAGATTGCTAGGACACAGAAAATAATTGTCCACCTTCAATTATCATCTGAGAACCCACAGACACATGCTTAAAGGTCTTCAATTCAAGGTCTAGGTATAATTCAGCTTCTCAAGATATGGCACTTGAATCCTAAAGAGTGGATGAGCTGTTCATGTGTTTCCTTTGAACTCAGCCTCTGTAACTCACCAGGGGAGGTGTGAGGTAGCAGCCCACAGGCAGAGTTATTCAGCAGTCCTCTCTCCTGGGGGGCTCTTCTCCCCACCAGACCCATCTGTTTGCATTCTGCTGGGCAGGAACCACTCAAAAGGAATTTAGCCTCTCCTTTATGCCAGCTTCAGGGAAAGCCAAATGTGGCTCTGTCAGCAAGTAGGAGATTAAAGAGCTACCACTCCTCACCCCCAGCTGAGCAGAAAGGAGGCCACGGTGAAGTACCTCTCTCCCTCCAGGAGGGCTCTAATGACCATCTCCTTATACTCTGTTCCCTTGGCCTCTCAGAATTTAAGTGACACCTTGACCACTGCAGAGTTTTCAGTTTATTGACACTACAGGCATATCCAAATGTGTTTTAAGAAATTGTATATTTTAAATGTTTATGTTTAATACATTAACACATTTAGTCCATAAAAAAGCAATGCCGTGTAATGATGCAATTCAGGATTTACAAAAGTATTAATTCATAGCACACTACAGGCACTGTAGATTGCTAATGGGGTATGTAGTAAGTTGATGTAATGAACATCATCTTTGAATTCTGCCCGTTCATTTCTGTGACTCTTCGGAGTCGATGATTTAGAGAAAAATTTGAGTATAAATATGAAACTCACTGTGGGTGGGAGGCCTCAGCCAAGTAGAACTCCTGCCCCACACCTCTCCACATCAGCCCTGACATCCACCTCCCTTCCCTGCTTGAAGTGATCCCAAACATTCCTGTCTGCACTGGGAATGACAGTGAGTAATTTAGTGATGAGACATCAGAGGCTTCAAGAAGCATATAGGAAAAAGGAGGAAGGGGAGCTAGGCTCAGATGGATATGTGGCCTTCATGCCTGCAGAATCCAAGATGTATTCTCTCCAGTTGGTCGTTCATTTCAGGAAACAATTTGTATTAGGAACTTAAGCTTGCGAAAACATAACTCAGAGAGAAATTATGACGTTTTTAAGTGTAGTTTCGTTCCTGCAAAGACGCTAATTGCTGAAGGAGAACTCTTTAGCATTGGAGAGGAAGGAAGTGTACCCTACCTCTTTATGTTCCATGTCTTTAGGAATATCTGAGCTTAAGGGGTGGTGCTGTCAATGGGCTCCAATGACCCTAGAGAGGCCTCGGACTCATAACAGAGCTGTGGTCTATTTTTAAGCCTGACTTGAAGGTATGGAAGTTATTGGAGCTTTGCTAAATGGGCTGACATGAAGTTGAGGTCTCTCCCCTGGCCTCTACCACCACACAATTGGCTGTCACTGAATATTTTTATTAGCATGGGAAAACAGGTAATAATACAGAAAATTGTGTATTCCAACATTGGCGACATTCTCTGGTCTGAAGTATTTATGATTTTCTTTTCCAATTGCATAAACTGTAGGAAACCACTTTTACATTGCAGTTATTGCTGCACAAGAGAACTGAAGATCTACTTCTTTATTGTTAGTGGAGAGGAAGTTTTATGTAAATGAAACCCCAACTCCAAGTATAATGAGCCTACAGCAATGGTCTGAGACAAATTTCCTTTCTCTTCTTCTTGCTTCCTGGCTTCCTTTCTTCTTTCCTCCCTCCCTTGCTCTTTTCTTCCCTCCCTTCCTTCCTCCCTTTATCCTCCCTTCCTCCCTTCCTTCCTCCTTCTCTGGTGGTGCAGCTGAGGCCATGCTTATAGTTTAAACCCCCTTAAGTCATTTATTATACCTGGAACATAAAGTGCAAAGTATGAAAATGTGGGGAGGGGCACTTCTGAATCTTAAGGAGAGCTTTAAACATACTGATTCCCGATCCACTTGCAGAAATTCTTATTTGATTGGTCTGGGGGTGGCCTGGGCACCAGGATTTATAAAAGCTCCATAAGTGGTTCCAGTGTGAAGTCAAGGCTGAGAACTACTGGTTGAAGAAAAATCAATGCTGATTTGGTCAAATGATTGGTTTATGTGCTTCCTTGTCGACAAAACTGGATAAATAAAATGACTGTGTTGGAGTTTTTGAACAGACATGACCTCAAAGTGATTTTTTTTTAAAATTCAAAAGGAGGCAGTGTTGGCTTGAAATAATACAGTTCCAATCATATTCTTTCATATTCTCTCCTCCAGTCTGTGGGTCTGCTTCAAACCTGCTAACACAATACAGGCAGAGCTTCATTGTAGGCTGATGAAGTTTTTGAACTGCGAAGTCAGATTGTACAGCACAAATTCAATTATAATCCTAACATGACCACTGGCCAACTATCCCAATGCAGAGAGTATGAAGTCAGTTCCTTGGAGTGCTTTCAGCCGATATTTTTGGCATGGTTCCCAGATCATCAACAAGACGCTGTCCTTGACATCTGGAATACCCATCTAAGATGCAAGCAAATCGTTTTGAAATAAAGTTAAGTCTCTTGACCAATTAGAAATGTGTTTTTGACAGAAACCCTGTGCAATTTATTACCTATCCAGATAGTTTCCAGCAGGTATGAATTTCCAGTGATTCTGGGTTATTGATTGTTTCGTGATCAGGATGGAAACTGAAAGGTAATGTGGCATGAGTTCCAGCTGGGGATAGTTGAATAACAATGAAACGTGTAGGCGATTAAGCACCTGTGAGCAATTACTAGTGGTGCGTTTGGATGAGCCAGAACCCAGGCTTGGTACTCTGCTCTTCTTTCCTACCAAAACTGTGGCATACAATGTCTGTTTTAAAGCTGCACTGTAGTGCTATTGGCTATTACAGTACCAAGGTCTCACCTATACCTGGGAGGCTCCGGACATTGCAAAAGCATGTTTACATGTGCGTTGAGTTAGAGCAGGGTTTCTCAACCTCGGCATTGCTGACATTTTGGTCTGGGCAATTCTTTGTTGTAAGGTGTTGTTCTGTGAATTAAATGTAGGATATTTAGCAGCACCCTGGCCTCTACCTACCAGGTACCAATAGTTGTGACAACCAGAGATGTCTTCAGATATTGTCAAATGTCCCCCAAAGGTGGGGGCAGGGTGGGAGGTGAGGACTGGGTAAAATTGCCCCAGTTGAGAATCAGTGAGTGGTTCTCTTGGTTTCATAATATAAGAAAAATAAGATTTTTTAAAAATACAAAGCCAGAATGATGACTCTAAGTCACTTCTTAGATTTCATTCGTGGCAAATGAATCTCCTTTTTCTTTATTTGTCATACACAACAGTTTTGATTTTTCAGTCATCTTTATATGCTCCGTGGTGCTCAACACAATGTTCTATTCACATAGTAGGCCCTCAGCAATGCTCTCTGAATGAGTAAAAAGATCCATTTTTCCCCTACTTCAGTCCACATGTTCTGGGTGAGCTCCTGGGAATTTAAAATGTGGCCTAAGCCAAGCCAATAAGACCACTCCATTTCTCTGGACATAGTAATAGCTTCCAGGCTCACACACACCAGAGCCAGTTTTGTGAAAGTGAATTGCAGGACTTGATGGGAATGTTGGGATCAGCACACTCAGTTTAGCTTTTTGTTGTTGCTATTGTTTTTCCTGCTGGTTTTGAACATGGAAGGATGTCACCCCTAGAATTCTGGCAGCCTTGTGATGCTACAAGCTCATATAAGAGGAGAGCCTGTTGGAGAGTTGATCAGTAAAGATGGAGCAGAGCTGAGAGATGAAAGGAAGGATGTCAGATCCTGATTTGTACCTCTCAATCCGGTGGCTTCTCACTGTGGTATTTCTAGCCTTGACTGTCTATCGGTTGCTTGAGCCAATATTTTCCTGCATATTTATCTATTTCCATTTTTATTATATTTTGTTTAAGCCAGTTTAATAGACTTTCTATCACCAGAGATAAGAAAAGTTTTCATTTAGGCTGGGTACGGTGGCTCACGCCTGTAATGCCAGCACTTTCGGAGCATGGATGCCCTGCTTAGGTGGGTGGATTGCTTGAGACCAGGAGTTCAAGACCAGCCTGGCCAACATGGCAAAACCCAGTCTCTACAAAAAAAAAAAAAAAATACAAAAATTAGCTGGGCATGGTGACAGGCGCCTGTAGTCCCAGCTGCTTGGGAGGCTGAGGCAGGAGGATCATTTGAACCTGGGAAGTTGAGGCTGCAGTGAGCCATGATGGCACCACTGCACTCCATCCTGGGCAACAGAATGAGATCCTGTCTCAAAAAACAAAACAAAACAAATCTGTGAAGAATGACAATGGTAGTTTAATGGGAATTGCATTTAATCTACAAATTACTTTGGGCATATGGCCATTTTCATAGTATTGATTCATCCTATCCATAAGCATATAATGTTTCTCCATTTATTTGTTTCCTCTCTGATTTCTTCGAGCAGTGGTTTCTAGTTCTTGAAGAGGTCCTTCACTTCCCTTATTAGTTGTATTCCTAGGTATTTTATTCTTTTTCCAGCACTTTTGAATGGGAGTTCATTCATGATTTGGCTCTCTGCTTGCCTGTTGTTGGTGTATAGGAATGCTAGCGATTTTTGCACACTGATTTTATATTCTGAGATTTTGCTGAAGTTGCTTAAGAAGTTGTTTCTCAGCATAAGAAGATTTTGTGCTGAGATGATGAGGTTTTCTAGATATAGGATCATGTCATCTGCAAACAAAGATAATTTTGCTTCCTCTCTCCCTATTTGAATGTGCTTTATTTCTTTCTCTTGCCTGATTGCCCTGGCTAGAACTTCCAATACTATATTGAATAGGAGTGGTGAGAGAGGGCATCCTTGTCTTGTACCAGTTTTCAAGGGGAATGCTTCCAGCTTTTGCCCATTCAGTATGACATTGACTGTGGGTTTGCCATATATGGCTTTTATTATTTTGAAGTATGTTCCTTCAATACCTAGTTTATTGAGAGTTTTTAACATGGAGTGATGTTGAGTTTTATCAAAACGTTTTTCTGCATCTATTGAGATAATCATGTGGCTTTTATCCTTAGTTCTGTTTATGTGATGAATCACATGTATTGATTTGCATGTGTGGAACCAACCCTGCATCCCCGGGATGAAGCCAACTTGATTGTGATGAATAAGCTTTTTGATATGCTGTTGGATTCCACAAACAATCCCATTAAAAAGTGGGTACAGAATATAAACAGGCACTTCTGAAAAGAAGACATGAGTGGCTGGCAAGATGGCCAAATAGGAACAGCTCCAGTCTGCAGCTCCCAGTGAGATCAATGCAGAAGATGGGGAACTCCCTCCCCTAGCCAAGGGAAGCCATGAGGGACTGTGTCATGAGGAATGGTGCTCTCTGGCAGAGATACTACACTTTTCCAACCGTCTTCACAAACTGAAGACCAGAAGATTCCCTCAGGTGCCTATGCCACCAGGGCCCTGGGTTTCAAGCACAAAACTAGGTGGCCATTTGAGCAGACAGCGAGCTAGCTGCAGGAGTATTTTTTCATACCCCAGTGGCACCTGGAAAGCCAACAAGACAGAACCATTCACTCCCCTGGAAAGGGGGCTGAAGCCAGGGAGCCAGGTGGTCTAGCTCAGTAGATCCCACCCCCATGGAGCCTAGCAAGCTAAGATCCACTGGCTTAAAATTCTCGCTGCCAGCACAGCAGTCTGAGTCAACCTGGGATGCTAGAACTTGGTGGGGGAAGGGGCGTCTGTCATTACTGAGGCTTGAGTAGGTGGTTTCCCCCTCACAGTGTAAACAAAGCCGCTGGGAAGTTCAAACTCGGTAGAGCCCACCACAACTTGGCAAAGTCGCTATAGCCAGACTGACTCTCTAGATTCCTCCTCTCTGGGCAGGGTATCCCTGAAAGAAAAGCAACAGCCCCCATCAAGGGCTTATAATAAAACTCCCAACTCCCTGGGACAGAGAATCTGGGGGAAGGGGCAGCTGTGGGCATAGCTTCAGCAGACATAAATGTTTCTACCTGCTGGCTCTGAAGAGAGCAGCAGATCTCCCAGCACAGTGCTCAAGCTCTGCTAAGGGAAAGACTGCCCCTCAAGTGGGTCCCTGACCCCCGTGCCTCCTGACTGAGAGACAGCTCCCAGCAGGGGTCAACAGACACCTCAAACAGGAGTGTTCTGGCTTGCATCTGCCAGGTGCCCCTCTGGGATGAGGCTTCCAGAGAAAGGAAGAGATAGCAACCTTTGCTATTCTGCAGCCTGTGCTGGTGATAGCCAGGCAAAAAGGGTCTGGAGTGGACCTCCAGCAAACCTGCAAAAGAGGGCCCTGACTGTTAGTAGGAAAACTAATAAACAGAAAGGAATGGCATCAACATCAGCAAAGAGGACATCCACAGAGAAACCCCATCCAAAGGTCACCAATACCAAAGATAAAAGGTAAATAAATCCACAAAGATGAGGGAAAAACCAGCTTAAAAGGCTGAAAATTCAAAAAACCAGAATGCTCTTCTCCTCCAAAGGATCACAACTCCTCGCCAGCAAGGAAACAAAACTGGATGGAGAATGAGTTTGATGAATTGACGGAAGTAAGCTTCAGAAGGTGGACAATAATAAACTCCTCTGAGCTAAAGGAGGATGTTCCAACCCAATGCAAGGAGGCTAAGAACCCTGAAAAAAGGTTAGATGAATTGCTAACTAGAAGAACCAGTTTAGAGAAGAACATAAATGACATGATGGAGCTGAAAAACACAGCACAAGAACTTGGTGAAGCATACACAAGTATCAATAGCCGAATCGATCAAGTGGAAGAAAGGGTATTAGAGATTTAAGATCAACTTAATGAAATAAAGTGTGAAGACAAGATTAGAGAAAAAAGAATGAAAAGGAATGAACAAAGCCTCTAAGAACTATGGGACTATGTGAAAAGACCAAACTTACATTTGATTTGTGTACCTGAAAGTGACAGGGAGAATGGAATCAAGTTGGAAAACACCCTTCAGGGTATTATCCAGGAAAACTTCCCCAACCTAGCAAGACAGGCCAACATTCAAATTCAGGAAACACAGAGAACACCATAAAGATACTAGTCGAGAAGAGCAACCCCAAACACAATTTTCACATTCACCAAGGTTGAAATGAAGGAAAAAATGTTAAGGGCAGCCAGAGATAAATGTCAGGTTACCCACAAAGGGAAGCCCATAAGACTAACAGTGAATCTATCTGCAGAAACCCTACAAGCCAGAGGAGAGTTGGGGCCAATATTCAACATTCTTAAAGAAAAGAACTTTTAACCCAGAATATCATATCCAGCCAAACTAAGCTTCATAAGCGAAGGAGAAATAAAATCTTTTACAGACAAGTAAATGTTGGGAGATTTTGTTACCACCAGACCTGCCTTACAAGAGTTCCTGAAGGAAGCACTAAATATGGAAAGGAAAAACTGGTACCAGTCACTGCAAAAACATACCAAATTGTAAAGACCATTGACACTATGAAGAAACTGCATCAACTAATTGGCAAAATAACCAGTTAGTATCATAATGACAGGATCAAATTCACACATAACAACATTAATCTTAAATGTCAATGGGCTAAATGCCCCAATTAAAAGACACAGATGGGCAAATTGGACAAAGAGTCAAGACTCATTGGTGTGCTATATTGAGGAGCCCCATCTCACATGCAGAGACACACACTGGCTCAAAATAAAGGGACAGAGGAAGATTTACTAAGCAAAAGGAAAGCAAAAAAACAAAACAAAACAAAAGGCAGGGGTTGCAATCCTACTCTGATAAAACAGACTTAAACCAACAAAGATGTCAATTGTCTCTGTTTGCAGATGACATGATTGTATATTTAGAAAACCACATAATCTCAGCCCCAAATCTCCTTAAGCTGATTAGCAACTTCAGCAAATTCTCAGAATACAAAATCAATGTGCAAAAGTCAAAAGCATTCCTATACACCAATAATAGACAAACAGAGAGCCAAATCATGAGTGAACTTCCCTTCACAGTTGCCAAAAAGAGAATAAAAAACCTTGGAATACAACTTACAAAGAATGTGAAGGACCGCTTCAAGGAGAACTACAAACCACTGCTCAAGGAAATAAGACAGGATACAAACAAATGGAAAAACATTTCATGCTCATGGATAGGAAGAATCAATGAAAAAGGCCATACTGCCCAAAGTAATTTATAGTTTCAGTGCTATCCCCATCAAGCTAACATTGACTTTCTTCACAGAATTAGAAAAAAAAATACTTTAAAATTCATATGGAACCTAAAAAGAACCCATATATGGCATAGTTGCACACGCTTATAATCCCAGCTACTCAGGAGACTGAGGCAGGGGAATCACTTGAACCCAGGAGGCGAAGGTTGCAGTGAGTTGAGATCATGCCACTGCACTCCAGCCTGGGTGACAGAGAGAGACTCTGTCAAAATATATATATATATATATAACAGCTCATATAGCCAAGACAATCCTCAGCAAAAAGAACAAAGCTGGAGACATCACACTATCTGACTTTGAACTACACTACAAGGCTACAGTAACCAAAACAGCATGGTACTCACACCAAAACAGATATATAGACCAATGAAACAGAACAAAGACCTCAGAAATAACACCACACATCTCCAACCATCTGATCTTTGACAAACCTGACAAAAACAAGAAATGAGGAAAGGATTCCCTATTTAATAAATGGTGTTGAGAAAACTGGCTAGCCATATGCAGAAAACTGAAACTGGACCCCTTCCTTATACCTTGTACAAAAATTAACTCAAGATGGATTAGAGTCTTAAACGTTAGACCTAAAACCATAAAAACCCTAGAAGAAAATCTAGGCAATACCATTCAGGACACAGGCATGGGCAAAGACTTCATGACTAAAACACCAAAAGCAATGGCAACAAAAGCCAAAATTGACTAATTCCCACTCTTTAAACTAAGGAGCTTCTGCACAGAAAGAGAAACTATCATCAAACCCACAGAATGGGAGAATATTTTTGCAATCTATCCATCTGACCAAGGGCTAATATCCAGAATCTACAAGGAACTTAAACAAACTTACAAGAAAAAACCAACCCCATCAAAAAGCCAGCAAAGGATATGAACAGACACTTCTCAAAAGAAGACTTTTATGCCACCAACAAACATATGAAAAAAACTCATCATCACTGGCTATTAGAGAAATGCAAATCAAAACCACAATGAGATACCATCTCACGCCAGTTAGAATGTCAGGAAACAGGCCGGGTGCAGTGGCTCAAGCCTGTAATCCCAGCACTTTGGGAGGCCGAGACAGGCAGATCACGAGGTCAGGAGATCGAGACCATCCTGGCTAACATGGTGAAACCCCGTCTCTACTGAAAAAAAAATACAAAAAACTAGCCAGGCGAGGTGGCGGGCGTCTGTAGTCCCAGCTACTCGGGAGGCTGAGGCGGGAGAATGGCATAAACCCAGGAGGCGGAGCTTGCAGTGAGCTGAGATCCGGCCACTGTGCTCCAGCCTGGGCGACACAGCGAGACTCCGTCTCAAAAAAAAAAAAAAAAAGTCAGGAAACAACAGATGCTGGAGAGGATGTGGGGAAATAGGAACCCTTTTACACTGTTAGTGGGAGTGTAAATTAGTTCAACCATTGTGGTTGACAGTGTAGTGATTCCTCGAAGATCTAGAACCAGAAATACCATTTGACCCAGCAATCTCATTACCGGGTATATACCTAAAGGATTATAAACAATTCTACTATGAAGACACATGCACACATATGTTTATTGCAGCACTGTTCACTATAGCAAAGACTTTGAACCAACCCAAATGCCCATCAATGATAGACTGGATAGAGAAAATGTGGCACATATACACCATGGAATACTAGGCAGCCATAAAAAAGAATGAGTTCATGTCCTTTGCAGGAACATGGATAAAGCTGGAAACCATCATTCTCAGCAAACTAACACAGGAACAGAAAACCAAACACAGCATGTTCTCACTCGTAAGTGGGAGTTGAACGATGAGAACACATGGACACAGGGAGAGGAACGTCACACACCAGACCTGTCAGCTGGGGGGGTGGGGGGGTGGTAGGGGAAGGATTGCATTAGGAGAAATACCTAATGTAGATGATGGGTTGATGGGTGCAGCAAACAACCATGGCACATGTATACCTATGTAACAAACCTGCACATTCTGCCCATGTATCCCAGAACTCAAAGTATAATAAAAAAAGAAAAAGAAAAAGAAGGCATATATGTGGTCAACAAGCATATGAATAAAAGTTCAACATCACCAATCAGTAAAGAAATGCAAAAACCACAATGAGATACAATCTTACACCAGTCAGAATGGCTATTATTTAAAAGTAAAACAACAACAACAACAACAACAAGAAACAGATGCTGGTGAGGTTGCAGAGAAAAGGGAAAGCTTTCACAGCATTAGTGCAAGTGTAAATTAGCTCAACCATTGTGAAAGACAGTGTGGCAATTCCTCAATGACCTAGAAGCAGAAATACCATTTGACCCAGCAATCCCATTAATGAGTATATACCCAAAAGAATGTAAATCACTCTGTTATAAAGACACATGAACATGTATATTCATTGCAGCACTTATTCACAATAGCAAAGACATGGAATCAACCTAAATGCCTATCAATGATAGACTGGATAAAGGAAATGTGGTACATATACACATATTATGTAGCCCTAAAAAGGAATGAAATTGTGTCCTTTGCAGGGACTTGGATGGGTTTGGATGATATTATCCTCAGCAAACTCATGCAGAAACAGAAAACTAAACACTGCATCTTCTCACTTGTAAGTGGGAGCTGAATGACAAAAACACATGGACACATGGAGAGAACAACGCACACTGGGGGCTGTTGGAGGGGTAGAGGGAGGGAAAGCATCAGGAATAATAGGAATGGATGCTGGGCTTAATACGTAGGTGATGAGATGATCTGTGCAGCAAATCACCATGGCACACGTTTACCTATGTAACAAATCTGCACATCCTGCACATGTACCCCTGAACTTAAAATAAAAGTTGAAAGAAAAGAAGACATGGCACTACATGAGGGCTGGCCCAATAAGGACCCAATAAGACTCAGTGCAAATATTAACTTAGGATTGTATAATCTCAGCATTGAAAGGATCTTAGAAGTAAGACCTTGTGCATCACCTAACATTGGGGTTCCCTTTACCACATCCTTGTCAGAAGAACTCTGGGCCCTGCTTGAATGTTTTGGGAAGTTCAGAGCTTGCCAAAGCCTGCATTTCTCTGTGCATCAGCTCTGGCTATTAATAAATTCCTACTATTAAGCAAAACCTACTTCCAAGAAAAAATTTTAAAAAAAATTAAAAAATTAAAATTAAAAATTAAAAAAAAAAAATGAAGATAGATACCGTGTATGTTTCTAGTGAAATCTTCTCCACCTCAACCATTCTCAAGTGCTTCCAGATCCTACTGAAAAATCAAGATCCAAATCTTTGCAATTGTAAAGAGACTTTGGAGAGCTACAGACCTCCGGTTGTAACCCCTCTTCATAGCTTTTTAGCTGTGACTTTAGAAAAGTTACTTATAGTTCCCTATAAAAAATAAAAAGTAACTATGTTTTCTTTCTTTTTTTAAAATTATGCTTTAAGTTCTAGGGTACATGTGCACAACATGCAGGCTTGTTACATATGTACACATGTGCCATGTTGGTGTTCTGCACCCGTTAACTCATCATTTACATTAGGTATATCTCCTAATGCTGTCCCTCCTCCTGCTTCCCACTCCATGACAGGACCTGGTGTGTGATGCTCCCCAACCTGTATCCAAGTGTTCTCATTGTTCAGTTTTCACCTATGAGTGAGAATATGCAGTGTTTGGTTTGCTGTCCTTGCGATAGTTTGCTGAGAATGATGGTTTCCAGTTTCATCCATGTCCCTACAAAGGACATGAACTCATCCTTTTTTACGGCTGCATAAAATGCATTAAATGTACATAGTGTATATGTGCCACATTTTCTTAATCCAGTCTATCATTGATGGACATTTGGGTTGGTTCCAAGTCTTTGCTATTGTGAATAGTGCTGCAATAAACATATGTGTGCATGTGTCTTTATAGCAGCATGATGTATAATCCTTTGGGTATATACCCAGTAATGGGATGGCTGGGTCAAGTGGTACTTCTAGTTCTAGATCCTTGAGGAATCGCCACACTGTCTTCCACAATGGTTGAACTAGTTTACAGTCCCACCAACAGTGTAAAAGCATTCCTGTTTCTCCATATCCTCTTCAGCACCTGTTGTTTCCTGACTTTTTAATGATCGCCATTCTAACTGGTGTGAGATGGTATCTCATTGTGGTTTTGATTTGCATTTCTCTGATGGCCAGTGATGATAAGCATTTTTTCATGTGTCTGTTGGCTGCACAAATGTCTTCTTTTGAGAAGTGTCGGTTCATATCCTTTGCCCACTTTTTGATGGGGTTGTTGGATTTTTTCTCGTAAATTTCTTTAAGTTCTTTGTAGATTCTGGATATTAGCCCTTTATCAGATGAGTAGATTGCAAATATTTTCTCCCATTTTGTAGGTTGCCTGTTCACTCTGATGGTAGTTTCTTTGGCTGTGCAGAAGCTCTTTAGTTTAATTAGATCCCATTTATCAATTTTGGCTTTTGTTGCCACTGCTTTTGGTGTTTTAGACATGAAGTCCTTGCCCATGCCTATGTCCTGAATGGTATTGCCTAGGTTTTCTTCTAGGGTTTTTATGGTTTTAGGTCTAACATTTAAGTCTTTAATCCATCTTGAATTAATGCTTGTATAAGATGTAAGGAAGGGATCCAGTTTCAGCTTTCTACATATGGCTAGCCAGTTTTCCCAGCACCATTTATTAAATAGGGAATTCTTTCCCGATTTCTTGTTTTTGTCAGGTTTGTCAAAGATCAGATGGTTGTAGATGTGTGGTATTATTTCTGGGGTCTCTATTCTGTTCCATTGGTCTAAGTCTCTGTTTTGGTACCATTACCATGCTGTTTTGGTTACTGTAGCCTTGTAGTATAGTTTGAAGTCAGGTAGCATGAAGCCTCCAGCTTTGTTTTTTTTGGCTTAGGATTACCTTAGCAATGTGGGCTCTTTTTTGGTTCCATATGAACTTTAAAGTAGTTTTTTCCAATTCTATGAAAAAGTCATTTGTCACTTGATGGGGATGGCATTGAATTTATAAATTACCTTGGGGCAGTATGGCCATTTTCACAATATTGATTCTTCCTATCCATGAACATGGAATGTTCTTCCATTTGTTTTTGTCCTCTTTTATTTCATTGAGCAGTGGTTTGTAGTTCTCCCTGAAGAGGTCCTTCACATCCCTTGTAAGTTGGATTCCTAGGTATTTTATTCTCTTTAAAGCCATTGTGGATGGGAGTTCACTCATGATTTTGCTCTCTTTTTGTCTGTTATGGATGTATAGGAATGCTTGTGATTTTTGCACATTGATTTTGTATCCTGAGACTTTGCTAAATTTGCTTATCTGCTTAAGGAGATTTTGGACTGAGACGATGGGGTTTTCTAAGTATGCAATCATGTCATCTGCAAACAGGGACAATTTGACTTCCTCTTTTCCTAATTGAATACTCTTTATTTCTTTCTTTTGCCTTATTGCCCTAACCAGAACTTCCAACACTATGTTGAATAGGAGTGGTGAGAGAGGGCATTCCTGTCTTGTGCCAGTTGTCAAAGGGAATACTTCCAGTTTTTCCCATTCAGTATAATATTGGCTGTGGGTTTGTCATAAATAGCTCTTATTATTTTGAGATACGTCCCATCAATACCTAGTTTATTGAGAGTTTTTAGCATGATGAGCTGTTGAGTTGTTTTGAAGGTCTTTTCTGCATCTATTGAGATAATCATGTGATTTTTGTCGTCGCTTCTGTTTATATGATGGATTACATTTATTGACTAGCATATGCTGAACCAGCCTTGCATCCCAGGGATGAAGTCAACTTGATCATGGTGGATAAGCTTTCTGATGTGCTGCTGGATTTGGTTTGCCAGTATTTTATTGAGAATTTTTGCATCAATGTTCATCAGGGATATTGGTCTAAAATTCTTTTTTTGTTTTCAAAAAACCAGCTCCTGGATTCATTGATTTTTTGAAGGATTTTTGTGTCTCTATCTCCTTCAGTTCTGCTCTGATCTTAGTTATTTCTTGCCTTCTGCTGGCTTTTTAGTGTGTTTGCTCTTGCTTCTCTAGTTTTTTTAATTGTGACGTTAGGGTGTTAATTTTAGATCTTTCCTACTTTCTTTTGTGGGCATTTAGTGCTATAAATTTCCCTCTACACACTGCTTTCAGTGTGTCCCAGAAATTCTGGTATGTTGTGTCTTTGTTCTCATTGGTTTTAAAGAACATCTTTATTTCTGCCTTCATTTCGTTTTGTACCCAGTAGTCATTCAGGAGCAGGTTGTTCTCTTTCCATGTAGTTGAACGGTTTTGATTGAGTTTCTTAGTCCTGAGTTCTAGTTTGATTGCACTGTGGTCTGAGAGACAGTTTGTTATAATTTCTGTTCTTTTACATTTGCTGAGGAGTGTTTTATTTCCAACTGTGTGGTCAATTTTGGAATAAGTGTGATGTGGTGCTGAGAACGTATATTCTGTTGATTTGGGGTGGAGCGTTCTGTAGACGTCTATTAGGTCTGCTTGGTACAGAGCTGAGTTCAATTCCTGGATATCCTTTTTATCTTTCTGTCTTGTTGATCTGTCTAGTGTTGACAGTGGGGTGTTAAAGTCTCACATTATTATTGTGTGGGAATCTAAGTCTCTTTGTATGTCTCTAAGGACTTGTTTTATGAATCTGGGTGCTCCTGTATTGGGTGCATATATATTTAGCATAATTAGCTCTTCTTGTTGAATTGATTCCTTTACCATTATGTAATGGCCTTCTTTATCTCTTTTGATCTTTTTTGGTTTAAAGTCTGTTTTATCAGAGACTAGGATTGCAACCCCTGCTTTTTTTTGTTTGTTTGTTTTCCATTTTCTTGGTAGATCTTCCTCCATCCCCTTATTTTGAGCCTATGTGTGTCTCTGCACGTGAGATGGGTTTCCTGAATACAGCACACTGATGGGTCTTGACTCTTTATCCAATTTGCCATTCTGTGTCTTTTAATTGGAGCATTTAACCTGTTTACATTTAAGGTTCATATTGTTATGTGTGATTTTGATCCTGTCATTATGATTTTAGGTGGTTGTTTTGCTCATTAGTTGATGCACTTTCTTCCTAACATTGATGATCTTTACAATTTGGCATGTTTTTCCAGTGTCTGATACCACTTTCAGTCCTTCCTTCAGGAGTTCTTGTAAGGCAGGCCTGGTAGTGACAAAATCTCTCAGCATTTTTTTGTCTGTAAAGGATTTTATTTCTCCTTTGCTTATGAAGCTTAGTTTGACTGGATATGAAATTCTGGGTTGAAAATTCTTTTCTTTAAGAATGTTGAATACTGGCCCCCACTCTCTTCTGGCTTGTAGAGTTCCTGCCAAGAGATCCACTGTTAGTCTTGTGGGCTTCCCTTTGTGGGTAACCCGACCTTTCTCTCTGGGTGCCATTAACATTTTTTCCTTCATTTCAACCATGGTGAATCTGACAATTATGTGTCTTGGAGTTGTTCTTCTTGAGGAGTATCTTTGCGGCATTCTCCGTATTTCCTGAATGTGAGTGTTGTCCTGTCTCGCTAAGTTGGGGAAGTTCTTCTGGATAATATCCTGAAGAGTGTTTTCCAACTTGGTTCCATTCTCCCCATCACTTTTAGGTACACCAATCAGACGTAGATTTGGTCTTTTCATGTAGTCTTATTTCTTGGAGCCTTTCTTCATTTCTTCTTACTCTTTTTTCTCTAAACTTCTCTTCTTGTTTCACTTCATTCATTTGATCCTCAGTCACTGATACCCTTTCTTCCACTTGATCAACTTTTCTACTGAAGCTTGTGCATTCATCATGTAGTTCTCATGCCATGGTTTTCAGCTCCATCAGGTGAGTTAAGCACTTCTCTACACTGTTTATTCTAGTTAGTCACTTGTCTAATCTTTTTTCAAGGTTTTTAGCTTCTTTGTGGTGGGTTCAAACATCCTCCTTTAGCTCGGAGAAGTTTGTTATTACCTGTTGTCTGAAGTCTTCTTCTCTCAACTCATAAAGTCATTCTCTATCCAGCTTTGTTCCGTTGCTGGCAAGGAGCTGTGTTCCTTTGTAGGAGAACAGGCACCCTGATTTTTAGAATTTTCAGCTGTTCTGCTCTGGTTTCTCCCCATCTTTGTGGTTTTATCTACCTTTGTTCTTTGATGATGGTGACATACAGATGGGGTTTTGGTGTGGATGTCTTTCCTGTTTGTTAGTTTTCCTTGTAAGAGTCATGACCCTCAGCCGCAGGTCTGTTAGAGTTTTCTGGCAGTCCACTCCAGACCCTGTTTGCCTGGGTATCACCAGCAGAGGCTGCAGAACAGCAAATATTGCAGAATGGCAAATGTTTCTGTGTGATCCTTCTTCTGGAAGCTTTGTCTCAGAGGGACACCCAGCCGTATGAGGTGTCAGTCGGCCCCTACTGGGAGGTGTCTCCCAGTTAGGCTACTCGGGGGTCAGGGACCCACTTGAGAAGGCGGTCTGTCCATTCTCAGATCTCAAACTCCATACTGGGAAAAGCACTACTCTCTTCAAAGCTCAGCTGGAAATGCAGAAATCACCCATCTTCTATGTCACTCACTCTGGGAGCTGCAGACTGGAGTTGTTCCTATTCAGCCATCTTGGAACTCATCCCTAGTAATTATGTTTTCATCTGTCACATGAGGACCACATTAGCTCTTTTATGGGGTCGTGATGAACATTCCATGGAATGATGCTTATAATGGGTTTTTTAGCTGTTTATTCAGTACCTCACACATCTATGTGCTGTGTTCCATAAATTATCATTTTCTTTTTCATCTTGTTGCTATTCTTGGGGACACAACTTTTGGGTATTCTCTTAAAATATGGTGTCCAAAATTCAACACACTATTCCAAATTGGATCTGACCCTTCTAATATTTTGACATCTCAATTTGGTTTATTTGAGATGTTCTATCATTTTCTTTAGTCATCCAAATTGGCATGGGTGGTCCTAACAATAACGTTGTCAGGGTCATAAAGAGTGCAGGTTACATGCCGCTGTTTTTCTTGCCATGCTGTGGATAGAAATCCATGTCATCAGGAAAGTGATTTTTGCCCAGGGAGCATCAACCCAGAGGTCTAGCCTCTGAGCTGCCTGAAATCAAGGTTGTAGCTAAGTGCAGTTCAAGAGGCCTGTTTTCCTTTCCATAGTATAGCTCATTGGCCTGAGGGAAGAGGAAGCTGTTGTTTCCATTGGCAGGTTGTAACTCCCAAAGAATGAAGCAGACCAATTGGGTGATAGGGAGACATCTAGGAAAATAAGCAGAGGACAGTGCTCTCTGGACACATGGCGAATTTCAAGGCTAAAGCAAGCTCTTTAATATCTAGCCAATGTTTGTAGTCTGTGAGAAAACATGTTAAAAGTCTGATTGGTTGCACTTTATCTTATAAGGAAAAATTCCCTATTATTTGTATATGGCACACACATACCTTTGAAAATCAATAGTTTTTTTAGTACCTACCATATGTTAATGCTTATAGTAGTGTAATAGTATAGTTATAATGGTAACAGAATAAGAAGAAATAATAGGAGCTCCCATGTGTTGGACAACTACAACTCTTGTATTATTATCTCCATTGTACAGATTAGACAGCAAGGCTTAGGGAAGGTTAGTCACTTGGCCAAGGTCATACAGCTTAAGAAGCAAGGTCATCCAAATCTAGAACTCAACAGTTAATCTTCACATTCTATTATCACTTTGCTATCAACAAGATGTCTAGACAAGCAAAGGGCTTCAATAACAACTCTTCCCTTTCAGATTCAGCCCAAGACTAAGCTCTCTCTCCTATGTTCATGGCTCTGGGAATTTCTTTAAATTCTGTTTTCTGACCTTGGTAACTCTGCCTTGCCCATTCACCATTGAGGACCTTCTCTTTAGGTTCTAATCTTATTCTCTGCTCACTCCCATGGATTTTATTATTTATATCTTCCCTTGCTATTTGCTTCTTCTCCATGAAAGATAGGGACACCAGTTCCTTCCATTCTGCCACTCTTTCTTTCTTTTCCCCGTAATTTGATAGTTCCCCCACAAACATGTAGATACCCTCAAAGGCCAGGCTCCATTGCCTGTAACTCCAGGCAGGCAAAGCTCCAGTCTAGGGAGTAGAGAGACTGGGTGTTAAGTTACCAAGCACATAGTCTCTGCCCTCAGTAGGTTTTGAGTCATTATGCAGCCTCTGGTCATGAGATTTCAGATTTTTTACATCCTGAGAGGGAGATCCAGTAGAGGAAGGAAAGGAAAGATAGTATATGTGTTGGAGGAAAGAAAAGAGAAGGGAGAGAAGGAAGATAGGAAGGAGGAAGAAAAAAAGATGAGGAGGAGAGAAACTGAGCCTGTTGCAGTGACCTCAGAGGCATGTTAAAACAATTTGGTGGTATTTGTGAGTAATTAGCAATTCATTATAGTAGGAGCCAGAGAACAGTTCTGCAGGTGCTGCCTGGTGCTGCAGAGGGAATACTGAAATATCATTTACCGTGAGCAGAAGAAAAACAGCATATGAAGAGAAATTCTCAGTTTGTAACAAAGCATGGGCCTTTCAGCTCTCCAGTTTAAATTTCTCTACAGGGGAACTTCAATCTCCCCCAAAACTTGTAATAAAAATAAAGTGCTTGAAGATGTATTTGAATTTCCTGTCAATTAAAACATTTGTTAGTTCAAAGTACTGAGAGTTGAGGGTAAAGGGAGTTATATTTTCTTGTTTAGCATTTTTTTATGGTGATAACGTTAAACTGTATTCTCTTATTCAGCGGCAGTTGGCTGAACTGAGGGTTTATGGAGTACTACAACATCTCTGACATTGTTGAGACAGGATGGCGATGCTGAAGGAGGAGATATAATCTATACCTGCAGGAGCTCAGCATCCATAGGGAAATTTGGAAAACAGGATCAGATTCCCTACCCGTTAAACAGCAGAAAAAGATGTTAAATATACTTCTATTTAGAGACGGTACTTATTCCTCCTTTCATTCCCAGTGCCAACTTCATTTCCTCAGGAAGGCCTTCTCTGACCTTCAGGGTAGATCAAGTCACTTGTTTTCAGATGCCTTGTAGTTTCCTTTACAGCATTAACCACAGTTTTTAATTATACATACTCATATATTGTATTATAGAGACATGCACACACACACACGTGTGTGTGTGTGTATGTGTATAGCAATTGTATATATTTATTTACGTGATTTAAGAAGAAATTCATCTCTCTCCATAATGGCAAGATTGGGCTTATTCTGCCTACTATTGTATTCCCCAGTATCTCATACAAATTCCAGGTACATAGTAGGTATTCAATAAATATTTTTTAAATGAAAAGCTAAAGGAACATGTTGAAAGTTTGAAGAAAGGGAAGAGCATTGTTACTGGGCTGGTGAGGGAGTTTCAAAAGACAAAGGTGACTTTGACCAAGCTTCCTCTTATGAGAAATTACAGGAGAAATTCCTTTCAGGTCTTAATAGCAAGAAATACTGAATTTCCACTGAAAAATAGGTCTGTTTTTAGGCTTATGGATTCTATGAGTGTTATATATGAAGGTATGCTTGTTTGCTTGGCTGCGAGGAAGCTTAGAGCCAATTTTGTTACCTATTTCCAGCAACTGAATTATATTTTAATGTACTAACCTTGCACCAGATTTCAAATATTTTCCTAACCTTGATTTCCTTTTATTACTTTTTCTACATTTATTTACATGGTAATAATGTTGTATTATATCCCTTTAAAATCAGATTTGGTGTAAAAATTAATGCTTAAATGAAGAACGACTACTGATGCCGAAATTAATGTATGGCAAAATTTGTATAGTGTTGATGCATTAAAATGGATGTGGGAATTCTTAACTTATCTTCTGTTGAAGATCCTGTCCAGAAATTATTTAATATAAATACCTGGGGTGAGGTGGATCATAACTGCCTATTAGAGTTAAGATTCTAGCCACAAACAGAACCGTATATAAGATGACCAAAATCTCTACCACCATGCTTTGAATTTTGAGACATTATCATAAAAAATATTTAAACCTTGTAAAAATTTTGGCCAAGATAAATTGATTTTAAGCAACTTCTTCACCCTTCATGCTTTAATGTCATGTCACCAACTCATCTGCTGCCAATGAATCTGTTACACATCGGGTTGATCTAATTGGGAAAGCCATATTGATACTATGTTTGAGTTACGATGGAATAGAAGTTGTTATATTATCTCAAGGGAAAAAATTTTTTAAAATTAATGTCCAACTACTCTCTGTCACACCCTTTGGGCCCAAAATGAAAAGAATAATTTAAGCTTATGTTCACCCAAACCAAATAATCACAATGTGCTCTGACTGTATGATTCTATAATTGAGTTACTTTGAAGAAATACAGTAAAATGTATTATATGGTATTGTTTTTGTATTTTACTATATTAAACAATTCCAGATGGTGACTGAACAACACATTTTTGGAGACCTGTTCATTTATTTTCTCTAACTTAATAGTTATGTAGCAAACCTTTTGGAACATTTTATATTATTGTCTGCTTTTGGCACTTTACCCAGTAATTGTTTACTAAATCCACACCTAGTAATTCTATTTTGGTTAAAAGATCCAGCAAATATTAATGTGTTCCTAAAGAAGATGTTAACACTCATTTAAGCTATTATGGCAAGGACTGGTAAATTACTAAAGATCTATAATCACAGTCAAATTTACAGTTTGTTTGAAGGTTGGTAAGAATTTGGACAGACCGTCTGAATATGAAATTCACATCACCATGGTGATAATTGAAAAATTACTGACAATTATAAAAGTCTTTAAAATTGAAAAATAGATATTCAAGTATAGTGGGTTCATAAGTGTATCCTAGTGCACACATTTCACTCTTGGGGTCTCTGGGACATTAGGCAGGCCATCAGAGTCCCATGTGCATAAAGTCCCTATAGGCATCCCAGGAAAATATTGAAGAAATGGCGTTAGAAATATGTACTCAAACTTATTCTCAAATAAACAGAACTGGTCTCTGCGCCCACCAATGATGAAGAATCTTGGAGGTTTAAGGAACTCAGAAGTGTATAAGAGAGTTACACATGGACTCCTTTCTGAGGTTGGTTTTTGGTCTATAGGGAAAGAACTTAATGCAACCATGAAACAGGGTCTGGCCAGTTCTTTTAGAACATATCTCAAAGTGGAAGACTGTGAAAACTGAGATTATTAACACTTTGAGAGCAACTATAGATGTGTTCACCAGTTTGAGTGTCATGAGCAGGTCAGCCTATTATCATAGCCTGATTCCTCACAAAGAGGTTACTTACCTCCCCCCTAGTGTTATCTCTCATGATTTCCTGGTTTAAAATTTTCAAGCAAGCCATCATCTTACCATTCACAGAATGTTTCTAGCCCTACTCTGCCTACCAAATTACTCCCAGAAACTCAGGAATGGCAGAACCTGAAGGTGAGAGTTTGGGATGAGAACAGTGACAAAGATTGATGATGGTGACAGCAAACATTGATTGAGAGGCAATGATAGCTTTGCTTTGTTGTCGCTATGTGCACAGACCCGGGAACCAGACTGCTTTGAGTCCTGGCCCTGATGCTTATAACTTTGGGCAAATTATTTATCTCTGTTTCCTCATTTGTAAAACTGGGGCAATAATACTGCCTGACTCCAGAGGTTGTTAATATTTGTAAAGCACCTGGAACAATACCTGGAACATAGTCAGCACTCTGTACTTGCTTGTTAAATAATTGGAGTAGGTAACACATGCTCTTTGGCTATAGTAATGTGGAAAGCATTAAAGAATATTATACCAGCTATAGCAACAGTGATTTGAATCAGATTAAAACAATGATTTAAAGACAGAAGAGACAAGAAGGTACAAGAACAAATTAGCAGTGGGAGTCCTCAAACACGAAGTATTAGGGCTTACATTACAGTGGCAGCTTTAGAAAGGAAGAGATTTGCTGGTCCTTGTGAGAAAAACAATAGGCAAAAACATGATGATGGATTGGTTTAGGGGGATGAAGCTGGAAAGAAACTTCTGAATTTATAATCTTGAGGGATTAGAAAGATGATGGGGTACTGTTGACAACAATGGAGAAATTTGGAAAGAGATGCCTATTTCTGCAGGAAAGACAGGAACTTAGACTGTTTCAATATGGAAGCAACAAATGGGCCATGAGAGCTGAGCTCACTATGACCTGTGCATTTGACAGATGGGCTGCAGCTGAATCAATCCTGATGCTTCGTGAGGATGTCAGAAGTGTCTGAGATGTCCCATGCCACCGTCTAATGGTTTTGCCATGAATAAACACACCACCATTTAGTTTGGGTTTGTTACTGGGGTTCTGCTTCATCCTACAGGCATGTCATGTGTGAATAATCTTGGAGAACAAAATGATATATTGAGCTCTCATACATATACATCTCCAAAGTTTAAATTAATATGTACTTCTATAAGAAAATAGAACTCGGCTGAAAAACATGATGGTTTTATTTTGATACGTATCATCTAATATCATAACAGAATAACTTTAGCCAACATTTATATAGTGATTGCCAGAGATTATTATAAGCTCTTTATACAGACTAACTCACTTAATCATCACAACAACCCTATGTGGTAGGTAATATTATCATCTTCATATTAAGGTAGAGAAAATTGAGACACTGAGGAGACTAGTGGTCTCAGGTTGGGTTCAACAGGTTTCTGAGACAAAGAATTGTGTGCAAATGATTTATTAAGGAAATGCTCCTTAATAAAGGTGCATTTTAATAAAGGGATGAGAATGGCATCAGTATAGGACAGGGGGGACCAGAAAAGAGAAGAGGAAGAAGCCAAATAAGGGAGCAATGGTGACAAAGTCTTGCAGAAGGGAGTGTCAGCCTAATCCTGCAGGGGAGCTAAGATGTTGCACCTCAAAGTCACCCCATTCCAAAGTAGGAGAGCTAAGCTTTCATACTTTCATGCCTGAAAGTCATTAGTTAAGAGTTGCCTGCCCCAGGAGGATGTACTTTTGGCTGTTTGCACCTGTCCGCAAATTGGCTACAGCGAAGGGCTGCAGATACTGCCTTTTGGATGCAAAAGCACAGTGAAGGTGGAAGATGGCTGGGGGAGACATTGCTCAGGAAGGGTAAGGAGGAGATAGAAACTAGCAGAGGATGACACTGTTGGCCTCACCAATGCTTCAGGGTCCCAGCAATATCTGCCACATAGTTCTAGGGGATCAATCAAGCAGACTGTTTTGTTTTTTTGTTTGTTTGTTTGTTTGTTTTTGCTGTTGTTTTAATTTTTCGATTTGACTCGTCTTCAAGGATGCAGATGGATCTAAGATGTGTAAATCCATGTGTTGCACACATAGACATAAGCACATACATGTGGTACATACGCACTGAGAAAATGCAGAGTTGATGCAGCCCAGATGTTATCTGTCAGATATCACAAACTGGTATGAGTTGAATGCAGCCTACATACATTCTTAATTTGGCCCTTTCGGAGTTCTTAGAAGGTTGAATTAATAGCTAATATTTTAAAAGTTGGGAGATGTCAATCAAAACTCCAGATTCCTGACTTCTCCCCACATTCATACCTCACATAGTTTGCTGGAAGTGAGTAGCAGATGATGCCTCTTGGAACAGAGCATGTACTGCCCAGTTTGCCACATTCTTTATGGCCCCTGCTTGTCATTCAGACATCATCACTCTTCTTTGTCATCGACTTGACTTCTGTGAACATTTAAACTCACAATTCTTATTATATGCAATTTCTTGCCCATTTCCATTCTTAGTTGTTTCTTGAGACCAACAACTCATGCCAGATAGTCATAACTTCTTTCTCATTTCTATTTTTATGTTTTGTGCTAGGTTTTGATACCCTTTGAGGGAAAGTATACTATCAGGTTAATTCTGTCAATGTAGACAGCAACCAAACCAGGTGGCTGTTTAAGCTAGAATGACCTGGGTTGGCTTCTACATTGATAAGACTAATGCAGCAAATTGCCACACTATTCCTTTGCTTATTATGCTAGGACTTCTATGGACACAAAACACAAATGCTAAGCATAGACAACATTTGTAGATAACAAATTCCAATTGTTTATTGCTCAGATAAAGATGCCCTAATAAATCTCTCAGCAGCTTCTAATATGTTCATTTTCTATGTCAAATGCTATGAAATAGATATGAAAATGAAATCCTGAGCTGGATAGGAGTTTAAGTAAATTATAATTATCTGGGAGTTTAAGTAAATTATACTTTTCTGGTTGAGCAAATAATTAAATTGTTTCAGCAAATCATCATTTTCCCTGTATTAAAGCCCTTTTTCTTTGCTTTTAGGATTCCAATGAAAACATGTCTTAGTGGGTCAAATATTAAAACTGAATGCCTGGAAATACCATAAGTTCTAAACACCTTCCATCGCAATCTCATTTTAAATTTTCTGGAGTGTTCTTTTGAACATTTTTTCTAACTAACTCAGCACAAAATGATCAGATTTTTTTAATGAGCTATTAAAAAATTTATTTTTCTTCGGAATGTTGAATGCTGACTACTGGTCAAGGAAGAGCAAATGTCTGTTCTCTTTGCTTGCTTTTTTTCTCAGACAGAGTCTAGCTCTGTTGCCCAGGCTGGAGTGCAGTGGTACGATCTTGGCTCACTGCAACCTCTGCCTCCCAGGTTCAAGCAATTCTCCTGCCTCAGCCTCCTGAGTAACTGGGAGTCCACCACCACACCCAGCTAATTTTTGTATTTTTAGTAGAGAGGGGTTTTCATTGTGTTGGCCTAGTTGGTCTCGAACTCTTGACCTCGTGATCCTCCCGCCTCAACCTCCCAAAGTGCTGGGATTATAGGTGTGAGCTACTGTGCCTGGCCTGTTTGCTTTTTAAGTTTTAGTTAAAGGAGCTGAGATTATATTTTTTAAAAGATATGAACGTAGACTAGGTATGGCAACTCACACCTATAATCACAACATTTTGGGAGGCCAAGATGGGAGCATCACTTGAGCCCAGGAATTCGAGACCAGCCTGAGCAACATGAGGAGACCCTGTCTCTACAAAAGGAAATGAGAAATTAGCCAGGTGTGGTAGCAGGCATCTGTAGTCCTAGCTACTCAGGAGTCTGAGGTGGGAGGATCCCTCAAGTCATTTGGTCTAGTCAGAAATATGAATTGGAACTGCAGTTATCCCTAAATAAATCCTGTGAAACCCAAATGAAAACAAACATTCTCTCCCACTAAGTTATCTTCACTCCTTAAATGCAAAAATGGCTTTTTCGCCGGGCATCGTGGCATGGCCCAACTAGTCAAGAGGCTGGGGTGGGAGGATTGCTTGAACCCAGGAGTTTGAGGCCAGCCAGGGCAACATAGCAAGCCCATCTCTGAAAAACAAACAAACAAATCCCCCAAGATGGCTGTCTCCCTGCAGTTATTCTTGTAATGTATTCACTATTTATTTAGATTTATTTTAACTCCTGCTTTTTGTTTGTTTTCTGCTTTTGCTGTTAAATGGACAAACTTAAAATCAGATGCTTGGTATCTGCTACCAGCATAAAATATACTAAGGAGAAAATCCTAAAACACTCTTTTGGATATTTGTTTTCTAAAATCTATCTATCTCTAACATTTAAGTCTCTGATCCATCTTGAATTAATTTTCGTATAAGGAGTAAGGAAAGGATCCAGTTTCAGCTTTCTACTTATGGCTAGCCAATTTTCCCAGCACCACTTATTAAATAGGGAATCGTTTCCTCATTTCTTGTTTTTGTCAGATTTGTCAAGGATCAGATGGCTGTAGATGTGTGGTATTATTTCTGAGGACTCTGTTCTGTTCCATTGGTCTATATCTCTGTTTTGGTACCAGTACCATGCTCTTTTGGTTACTGTAGCCTTGTAGTATAGTTTGAAGTCAGGTAGCGTGATGCCTCCAGCTTCGTTCTTTTGACTTAGGATTGTCTTGGAGATGCGGGCTCTTTTTTGGTTCCATATGAACTTTAAAGCAGTTTTTTCCAATTCTGTGAAGAAAGTTTTGGTAGCTTGATGGGGATGGCATTGAATCTATAAATTACCTTGGGCAGTATGGCCATTTTCACGATATTGATTCTTCCTATCCATGAGCATGGTATGTTCTTCCATTTGTTTATGTCCTCTTTGATTTCACTGAGCAGTGGTTTGTAGTTCTCCTTGAAGAGATCCTTTACATCCCTTGTAAGTTGGATTCCTAGGTATTTTATTCTCTTTGAAGCAATTGTGAATGGAAGTTCATTCATGATTTGGCTCTCTGTTTGTCTGTTACTGGTGTATAAGAATGCTTGTGATTTTTGCACATTGATTTTGTATCCTGAGACTTTGCTGAAGTTGCTTATCAGCTTAAGGAGATTTTGGGCTGAGACAATGGGGTTTTCTAAATATACAATCATGTCATCTGCAAACAGGGACAATTTGACTTCTTCTTTTCCTAACTGAATACCCTTGATTTCTTTCTCTTGCCTGATTGCCCTAGCCAGAACTTCCAACACTATGTTGAATAGGAGTGGTGAGAGAAGGCATCCCTGTCTTGTGCCAGTTTTCAAAGGGAATTTTTCCAGTTTTTGCTCATTCAGTATGATATTGGCTGTGGGTTTGTCATAAATAGCTCTTATTATTTTGAGGTACGTTCCATCAATACCAAATTTATTGAGCGTTTTTAGCATGAAGGGCTGTTGAATTTTGTCAAAGGCCTTTTCTGCATCTATTGAGATAATCATGTGGTTCTTGTCTTTGTTTATATGCTGGATTATGTTTATTGATTTGCAAATGTTGAACCAGCCTTGCATCCCAGGGATGAAGCCCACTTGATCATGGTGGATAAGCTTTTTGATGTGCTGCTGAATCCGGTTTGCTGGTATTTTATTGAGGATTTTTGCATCGATGTTCATCAGGGATATTGGTCTAAAATTCTCTTTTAAAAACCCTAGAGGAAAGCCTAGGTAGTACCATTCAGGACATAGGCATGGGCAAAGACTTCATGTCTAAAACACTAAAAGCAATGGCAGCAAAAGCCAAAATTGATAAATGGGATCTAATTAAACTAAAGAGCTTCTGCACAGCAAAAGAAACTACCATCAGAGTGAACAGGCAACCTACAGAATGGGAGACAATTTTTGCAATCTACTCATCTGACAAAGGGCTAATATCCAGAACCTACAAAGAACTCAAAGAAATTTACAAGAAAAAAACAAACAACCCCATCAAAAAGTGGGCAAAGGATATGAACAGACATTTCTCAAAAGAAGACATTCATACAGCCAACAGACACATGAAAAAATGCTCATCATCACTGGCCATCAGAGAAATACAAGTCAAAACCACAATGAGATACCATCTCACACCAGTTAGAATGGCGATCATTAAAAAGTCAGGAAACAACAGGTGCTGGAGAGGATGTGGAGAAATAGGAACACTTGTACACTGTTGGTGGGATGGTAAACTAGTTCAACCATTATGGAAAACAGTATGGCGATTCCTCACGGATCTAGAGCTAGATGTACCATATGACCCAGCCATCCCATTACTGGGTATATACCCAAAGGATTATACATCATGCTGCTATAAAGACACATGTACACATATGTTTATTGCGGCACTATTCACAATAGCAAAGACTTGGAATCAGCCCAAATGTCCATCAGTGACAGACTGGATTAAGAAAATGTGGCACATATACACCATGGAATACTATGCAGCCATAAAAAAGGATGAGTTTGTGTCCTTTGTAGGGACATGGATGCAGCTGGAAACCATCATTCTTAGCAAACTATCACAAGAACAGAAAACCAAACACTGCATGTTCTCACTCATAGGTGGGAACTGAACAATGAGATCACTTGGACTCGGGAAGGGGGACATCACACACCGGGGCCTATCATGGGGAGGGGGTGGGGGGAGGGATTGCATTGGGAGTTATACCTGATGTAAATGACGAGTTGATGGGTGCTGACGAGTTGATGGGTGCAGCACAGCAACATGACACAAGTATACATATGTAACAAACCTGCACGTTATGTACATGTACCCTAGAACTTAAAGTATAATAATAATAATAAATAAATAAATAAAATCTATCTTATCTATCTATCTATCTATCTATCTATCATCTATCATCCATCTTACCATCCATCCATCTCCCTGTATGTAGACTTGTGTGTGTGTGTGTGTGTGTGTATGTTTGTGTGGGTTTTTTTTGATTTGTTCGAAAAAGAAGGAAAAGGACATCAGGGACTCTACAATGCTTTCCTAGTTGGAGCTCTTCCTTTTGTATTTACTTCCAACTATCATTTTTGCTAGGGAACTTGATATTCCTAATTCGTGGTTTCATAGGCCAGTGTAGCATAAATCCAGAGAGACATTCCACTCTGATTTCTGTGGGGTTAAGCTAAGACCATGCCCCTTTCTCCTTGCCTTCTCCCAAATGAGGAAGACATCCACGTTTACCTTTGGAGGAGTCTTTCAGTGTCCTCTGATGCTGGGAAGGCAGAACTGTGAGTGGAGAGGGGAGATTTGCAGGGGATCAAGGTCTCAGATCAAAGAAGTCTTGTTTTTGTCCTGATTCTGCCCTCAGTAGGCATGTCTTCTTGGGAAACTTGCTAAACCTCTTTCTACACGCCTCAGTTTTCCCCTCTGTGAAATGAGATTGATAATAATTTTTCTGCTTTGCTTGCAGCATTACTGTAGAGAGAAAGAAGGAAGATGTTACATAAGAAAGCCCTTTGTTAAAGGACTTTGTTGCTACGGTTTCCCTTGACCGATAAAGATACATACATAGTTGACTTTTTAGGACATGTAATAAAAGACAGTAGGGTATTTCATTTCATAGATGATCATTATGCTTTTCTGCACTAGATGTCAGTAGAACTCTACGATTCAATGGGCCCCACTACCGGGCCAGGAATGATCTGTTCTTGGAAAATTTTCCAAGGCAAACTCATTGGGTTTTTGCTTATTTTGCATTTATTACCTAATCGCCATGAATTCATGTGTCCCTGCCCTGCACCCTCCCTCATCCACCCAGCTAGAATTCCTCTTTCAGCACAATTTTCTGCTGTGTTGGAGCTTCTCTTTCTTCATTTTCTAGGGAAATTTCTACAAAAATCATTGTTTTTCATGAGTTTGTTTAGACAATGTGAAAGCCAAAACAGAAAGTCCGAAGGCTATAGGGCAAACTCACAAAACGATTTAGAAGAGTTATTGCAGATGGATTTAGTGCTTTTAAAATTAAAGGTCGCTTTAATAAACAAACAAACAAACAAACAGTCTGCATTCATGTTTTTTTCACCATCCTGTTGTCGTTGCCATATTTTAGTTTTTCAGCTATCATTTATAATTAAAAAATAGAGCAGAAATACCAGAGTGGTGCTTTCCTTTACCCAGAAATGCTTAGCAGAAGAACCCTCTGTTCTTCAAAATGCTGACTTGTCTCTATGCAGAAGAAAAATAAACCTCAGAGAACCATAAGTCTTTTTGCTTCTTGGAAATAGCTAAAAAGTTCAAGAGGCATGATTTTGGACCCATGTCCATCCTTTGGGTACAGTTATGTTCTTTCCAAAAAGTGCAAACTTAGTTATGAAGCAGATCTATGTTTTAACTGGGTTATTTGCTCACAGCAGAATTCACTAATTTAATTGCTTCTTTGACTTTCAATGTGAAAATCATTTACCAGCATAAAAATTAAGAAAGTGCAAGATGTTGTTAAGACTGGCTTTTTATCTAAGAATGAAAGGAACTAAATTGTTCAGTGTCTGAGATTTCCCAAGAAGATCTCAGTGTCTGAGAAATCCCTATGTTTTACATTCAAACATAGGGATTTAAAAGTTAAATTGCTTTGAAGTGAGACTGAACACCTGATTTATTTTCAAATGCCACTTTAAAACTATCATTGACATCTATTTACATAAGGCTATTGCCAATTTAAAGAAAGACATGGAGGCAAAATTAATATAGAGTTGATTTGGGCCAAGGTTGATGACTCACCCTGGGAAACACTGGGAATTGCTTCAGAGAAAAAAGGAGAGACTCAAGTTTTCAAAGAAAAAAGGACAAATCAGGAGAAGGGTTGATTACGAAAGCTGTTTTTTAGGAATTCTCATTGGTTTACAGAAATAACATTGACTCCTGATTGGCTATACATTGTTGAACTATAGGGTGTGAGTTATGATGTCCAGCATATGACATTGTTAGGTTAATTTATGGCTACTCGGTGGCGACGCTCAGTCTAGAGCCCATATAGCAGGCAGATTACTTAGCTCCAGGGTGAGGAGTGAGATGTGACTGCTGTCACATTTCATTGCCCCTCTGGGCCTGATCATTTAAAGGGGCTCACATTCCTTAAATAAAAAGTTTATTTTCTCACTATTCAATAGTTTTATGTTCCATTCTGTGCAAATTAATGTTTTTTGAATGAAAATGAGTTAATCCTTTTTATTGAGCATCTACTATGAGATAGGTACTGTGTTAGAAGTTGAAGATAAATAATGAGCAAACCTAGCTGTCTTGGAGCCTACAGTCTAGCGGGGAACAAAAATATAATCCAGTAATCACAGAAACAAATGAAAAATTGCAAATCTAATCTCTTCATCTTTGTTCCTGCCTATTTATTTTTAAGTACTTATCACCCTCTGACATTTATATTTATTTGTTTGTTTATTGCCCATTTCCCATTGTAGAATGTCAACTCCATAAGAGGAAAGACTTTGTTCTGTTCAACAATGTTTCCTGAGTACCTAGAACAGTATTTGACACAGGTGCTCAGTAAATATTAGCTGGGCAAAGGCATTAATAAGAAGTACTCAGTGTTACGAGATCCTAGACTAGAAGAAGTTGATCACATTAGGGAGGTTAAGAAAGGCTTCACTGCAGAAGGGATGCTTGAGTTGAGAAGTCAGCATTGACCAGGCTGAGAAGGGAGAGAAGACCATTCAAGGCAACATGGGCAAAGACCTCATGGCAAGGGGGAGCATGAAAAAAATAAGAAACAGAAAGAAGTCTTGAGAGGCAGAAGACAAGAGACTGAGCAAAACAGGATTGCAAAGTGAAATAGGAAAGGAAGGGAGGGGCTAGACCTTGCAGATTCTCATAGGCAGAATTAAGAAGTTATCTTTACTCTAAAAATAATGGAAAGTCATTTGAGTTTTTTAAGCAGGGATGAGGGGTGGAAGGTGAAGACTTAATTAGATTTGAAAAGATTACTCTCACTCCAGTGTGGTGAATGGACTGGAGGGTGGCCCAGAGTGGTGATTGCAAGCCTAGCTAAAAGGCAGTGGTTGAGCTGAGTGATGGGTGTACTTTGAACTTGAGTGCTGGTGGTGAGGATTGGAATAGGTGGATGCAGAAGTTAATGAGTTCATAGCAATTTAAGAAGTAAAACCAATTAGACTAGGTAAAGTGCTGGATAAAGAGTGAGAGAGAAGGAGGTATTAAGGTTGAGCTGAAGTTTATGGCTTGGACAATATGGGATGGTGGTGCCTTTCAATGAAATAGGAAACTCTGGAAGAATATGAGGTTTGGCAGGAAAGATGATGAGCTCAGTCTTAGCTCAGTTTAGATAGGTTTCTTTGGGGCAGCCAGCAGGACATATTAAGTTGAAGATGGTCTGAAGCTTGAAAAGCCTGGGCTGGGGATATAAATACATGATCATTCCACAGATAGTAATTGAAATCATGAGCTAGAGACTAGACTGGAAAGAGGAGAGGATTGTTTGATATGAAGATATCTGGTTTTAAAGAGAAGGATAAAAATGCAGAATTCAGACAGATAAAGCTCTGATGTAAGTAAGTAGGCCTGGGCTATCCATGCCCACAGCTGAAGAGCATTAAATGAGATTTGATGCTAACTTGGTAGAGCATTCAATGAGCCACAGAGAGCAACCTACTAGACCTACCAGACCTTTCTAGATTCAAGCATCCCTGAGAATCAACTTCCTCTTCCTCATGAGACAGAAGAGAAAAACCTCATGGTATTTTCATCTTGATTAAGTACTTTTACCAAGCCCATATTTTAAAACATTATTTCTTTATAGTATGTCTATATATATTAAAAAATAGACCCACTGTTGTATTTAACCATCTATTAATTTTTCAATTAAAAAGATGTATAAGTGATATTATTTCTTGAGCATTTAAATATAAATCTTAAATAGGCAGTTGACCAGACACTTTAAAATTAACATTTATAATCATAGAACACATTAATTGAAGGGTTACTATGAGCCAAGTACAGTTCTAAGGGCTTTACAACAATCACTTCTTTACTCCTGTGTAACCCTGGCAGGTAGTTAATATCATTCCCATTTGACAGATGAAGAAACCAGCACAGCAAAGTAACACAGATAAAAAGTGGTAGAGCCAGGATCTGAACCCAGGAAGTCTCCTTTGGAAGCAATGTTATAACTACTGTGCCAGGCTTTATTAAAAATTTACCATGTACATGTTTTGTTTTGCATTTTGGATAGAACACAAAACCTTTAGTAAGTCTCTTATGAACCACTTGGTGGTTTGTAGATTCTGGTAAGCATTAAAAATCTGTTTAGGCCTGCAACCTGGTACCTGACTCAAATTCTCCTTGGGTTGTCTGGGATGAAATAGCCCAGACAGGCCCTGGATCCATTGTGGCTTGTGGAATAATATGTGATATCTTGATTGAGTTTTAATAAAATGTTTTGGGGCCTGTTAGTCATAGTCGAGAGATCATTTTCTTGACTCAAAACAGAGGTGTGTCCAGACTTGAGGGCACAAGAAAAACATTTAGTAAAATTCCCCATAAAAATGAAGGTGGAAGATTTGATGGTTTATGTCATTTGGCCAAACTTTGGAGTAGATGTTTCAGCCAATGTTTAAATAACACCTCCAATCCTAACAACCAAAAGGGCAGCGACCCTTTTTCTGATACCACTACTCTCAGGTGTTGATCTACAGCCCTCCTCTGGACACGATGGTGACATCATACGCTCTTGGGAGGCGCAGGAAACCCACTGATCTTGCTCCTTTACTCTGTGATTTTTCCTTTGGTCCCTGTTTCCTGCCACACTCCCTCCCCTTCATCACGGCTCTCAAATCCTGCCACGTCTGTTCACCCATCTAGCTGCAGTATTTGGCAAGGAAATGAAAATGGAAATTAATTTGAATTTTGATTCAGCATAAGGACTTCATTTCTGATTTCTGGTCACTCGTCATCTGATGAATGGTAGGAAGAGAAGATAGAAGAGTTTCTGAACAGTAGGCTAAATTTTGAGAGCAACCAGGATGGCCTGAAGATTCTGTAATTCATTCCTAAATTTGTTCTAGAGCCCTCCCAATTCAGTAAAAATAAAAACTTTTTAAACGATAATAAAGGTTAATACTGATCAAGTGCTTACTGAATGCTAGGAACACCTGAATGTTTAATAGGTATTATGTCTTTTAGTCCTCACAGTATCCCTAGGAGGTAGGTAATATGGTCTACCTTCCACCTCCTTTTTGAGATGAGGAAATGAATGCAGGGACCGGTTAAATAATTTGTCAAAGTTCATGAGGCTAGTTAATATTGTCAAAAGACAAAAAATTACAACAAACATAGTGTAAATATCTCAGTTGGCTTTACTTGCAATTTTAGAATTAGGCAACATTTCATTCCACAACGTAGAATAAATGTTCTTTCCAATGAACTGGGCTGATGGGGGTGACATCAGGGCTGAAGAAAGTAGAAGTAAAGAACAAAGAGTGTATCAGTTCTTTCAAAGCTACTTGGCTTGCAAGTGGGGAAGAGGAAGACAGACAATAGAAAAATAACTGATTAGTTAACACCAGGTTACTTTAGGCCACCTAAAATGTGTAAGGATTAAAGCAGAGAGAACATCACTGTCATGCAGACTGAAGATTTTAAACTGGCCTGTTTGAGAAATTGGCTGTTATTTCTCCTCATGGCATTAGATAACAACTTACTTTCTGTTTGGTTATGTGGAATTTCACCATGGGTGACTCCATTTTTATTTTTAGTCTTGTCTGTTGGGGCCTCTTGCAGGAGTTTAGTCCAAAACAATGGCATTCTAATTTTTATGTGACAATATCAAAGCCACAATTTGCACTTGTGAATTTACACAATTCGCACTTCAGATTCTGACCTTCTGACCACTATGAGTGTTCACTTACAAACATGTGGACCTGAAAAGACACAATTCACCCTCTTCTCACAAACCCCAGGGAGAAAGGAGTTGGTCAGAACACATGGTGCATGCAGTGGGCCTTGTCTTAGTCCACTTGGGCTGCTGTAACAAAGTAGTATAGACCGGGTGGCTTATGAACAACAGACATTTCTCAGTTTTGGAGGCTAGAAGTTCAAGATGAGGGTCCCAGCATGGTTGGATCGGGTGAGGACCTTCTTCCAGGTTGCAGACTGCCAACTCTTTGCTGTATCCTTGCCTGGTGGAAAGAGAGAGCTCCCTGGGGCCTCTTTAATGAGGGCACTAATCCCATTCATGAGGCCTGCACCCTCATGACCTAATTACCTCCTAAAGGCCTTACCTCCTACTACCACAACATTGAGGATTAGGATTTCAACATAGGAGTCTTGGAGGAACACAAACATTCAGTTCATTGCAGGTCTGAAGCACATAATGGGAAATAACTAAGAGTGGGAGGCAGGATAGAGGGAACAAAGGAACCAACACTTCTGGGAAGAAATAGTGGGCAGTGCTGACTCTACTGCAGGTGAGGTAGAATGGTCACATTTTGGGATAGTTTGCATTAAAGGACAAATTAAATTTCACAAAGTTTAGTTGAGCAAAGAATGATTCATGGGCAGCTCCCAGAACCATAATAGGCTCATAGAGACTCCATCACTGTCTCTTGGTGGGGGAGGATTTAGGGACAGAGAAAGGAAAGTGACTTACAGAAATCCGAAGTGATGGGCAGAAACAGCTGGATTGTTTACACAGTTCAGCCTTTGCTTTATTTGAACACAGTTTGAACAGTTGGCCACCTGTGATTGGCCAAAACTCTGGGATTGACACAAGAGTAGGTTACAGTCTGTTTATGTATCCAGTTAGGTTACGTATCCAGTCTGTTTACATATCCACTAAAAATATGTAAGGAAGTAGTCCTAGGCTATAAACTTGATTGAACAATTCCCCCCTTTTTGGTCAACTTCTCAATTTTGAGGTTGACCAAACTTTAGGCATCATCTCTGTCATAAGTGGACTTGGTCTCAAATCTCTTTGGGAAATAAAACGGTGGGTTTTGTAAAGCAGGAATAAGGAAACAGAACAAGAGAAAACAATGATTACTTCTAGTTACTTTTTTGTAAGGGTTAGAGCAGAGGAAACTTCATTATGAAATTGTCTGTTTTCAGGAGAAAAATAAACTACTTGCCTGTGTTGGGATCTATCTGCTTCCTTAAAGTTTCAGTTTGACTACATTGCATTTAGCGTGAGTAGCTGCATTTTGGTTTTGTCTGTTGGGGACCAGTACGGGAGCTCAGTCCAGATCAATGGCCTCCCATAATTTTGTTTAACATTTGTACATTATTTCCCTTCTTCTATATATGGGTTAGAAGATCATACCATACCATCTTTGAGGGAGGGAGGGGGAAAAAGAGGTTACCCACTTGACAATAGGAGCAATCTTATCCCCTACTACGAGAGATCCTGAAGTACCCCACCCACTCTGAACTGTTCTGTGGTGTCTGGGGTTGCTGAAAGCTACGCTTATCATTTCCAGATACAAGATACCCAGTTAGATTTGAATTTTGGATAAGCAACAAATAATTTTTAAGTACAAGTGCATCCCAAATATTGCATAGGATGTACTTATGCAAAGAATTATTCATTGTTTGTCTAAAATTCAAGTTTAACTGAGTGTCCTGTATTTTTATTTACTAAATCTGGCAAATCTATCCCCACTCACTGTCCTGCTGGAGCCCCAAAGTGTGTAATTATGAACTGAGTAACACAGGCCTATATGGCTGAGTGGGAGAACCCATCTCCTGGATGAAGTAAATACTGTGGGAAAGGGGTAGAGCCTCCCAAGGCATGGTTAGATGATATCCAGCAGTGGTTAGAACCTGGAGTTGTTCTTTCAAGAGGTGAGTAGAAGCAGAGGACAATGAAGTAAGGTCAGAAACCACGTTATCCTGTGAAATGTTGCTTTCTTGAACCGGAATAGAGTCCATATTTATGTCAAGTTCTAGCTTTTTTCTCCTACCATGCCGTTTTCTCTAGCTTGCCTGTAACACAGTCCTAAGGCCTTATGTTGGTAGAGTTTGGAGAAGAAAGAACAGGGCAGTGAAGGAAAACGGTCCTGCCTCGTACCCAACATGGTGCTTCTGTGGAGGGAGGGGTTTTCTCCCTAGGGGACTAGGTTTAGGGGTCCCAGGCACACAGGATCAGGTCGTGACTGGAGGCAGTGGGGCAGAGAACGCGATGCACAAGGAATTCACTGGAACATCTGCTTGGTGAACTCCATGTGAAGGACGTAAGATAAACCATTCTCTCTCTTAATTGCCATAAAAGAATACGGCATGGGGCTGTGGCTTAGATTATCTATGCCTTTGAAATCTGTACTGTATAAATCAAAGGGATCTCATCAAGGCCACTTTCATTGTGGTAACATCCAATCCTGGCATTATAAGCTCTCAGAACAAGGTCACGCCAAATCTCTTCTATGGACACACCACCTGCCCTGTTTGATTCAATCCATCTCTCTTGATCCTTTGTGCAATGTTCTTCCTGTAGCTGGGGTAGGCTTGGCTTGGTGCTGCATTCTCCTGGCTTTCTCTCATAAATAAGGCAGATTTGTAAAAAAAATTTGGTTTTAATTTTTGTGGGCATGTAGTAAGTGTATATATTTATAGGGTATATGAAATATTTTGATACAGGCATATAATGATAATAATCACATCAGGGTACATGGGGTATCCATCACCTCAAGCATTTATCCTTTGTGTTGAAAATAATACAATTATATTCTTTTAATTATTTTAAAATGTACAATTAAATTATTATTGACTACAGTCACACTGTGGTGCTAGAAAATACTAAGTCTTATTCATTCTTCTAACTATTTTTTGCACCCATTAACCATGCCCACTTCCTCTCTTCCTCCACTACCCTTTCCAGACTCTAGTAACCATCCTAGTTACTCTAGTAAATCTCTGTCTCCATGAGTTCAACTGTTTTCATTTTTAGCTCCCACAAATGATTGACAACATGAGAAGTTTGTCTTTCTGTGCCCTTCATGGTAATCTGGCTTTGAATAAGGCAGATTTGAATGGGCCTGATGTTTTTGCAAGTGGAATTTTGCTTTGTCTCTGACATATAACAATAAACTCTTAACAAATCCTTCTCTCTGTCTCTCTCTCTCTCTGTTTCTCTCTCTCCCTGTTTCTCTGTGTGTGTGTGTGTGTGTGTGTGTGTAAATGGATGAATAATAGAACCAAGGGTAGAGCTCGTGGCATATCTCAAACCTAACCACAGTACATTTACTTTCAAAATGCTAATAGCCTCCATTAGGCATAAGTAGATCCAAAAATCATGGGAACATTATTATGAACTTTAGTCCACCAGTATTTCACCCCTGAGTACTGTCATGATGGCAAACACTAACTTCTTGTTTTGAAAGTCAGACATTCTGAATTGCCCTTCACAATCATGAAATAGGACATAAACGTTAGACATTTGAAAAGTTATTCTGTTTTAGAGAAAAGCAACCAGACTGTGCACCTTTGCCCTTGGTTGGTGCATTTTCAAGTGGAATATTAAGCTGCCCACTGTACTGCACCCTGAGCACACCCACTTAGATTATAAATATTCAGAAAATTGCCGGCTTTTACCATCCAATTGGCAGTGCTTTTCCAAATAAAACTACATCAGGCCACATGCCACGTTCACTCCAGTTGGCAAGGAATCAAAAGGCAGAAACACTCCCAGCAGTGACCATAGCTCTGCTCCATTAGGTGGAGAAATGGCATTTCTTGATGACCTTTTGTTTCCCTCAGCATCTTAGTTGCACTCGGGCTGATTTCATACACCAGGTTATTCATCAGAATGGAAAGATTTCATGCTTTGATGTGTTCCTGAAGTGTAGCCAGCATCATCTGACGCCAAAAAGAGAAATTACCAAGTTGGAATCGTGCACTCAGCAGGAACAAGCCTCACTGAGTGTGGGTCTGCTGTTGCAGCCAATACTTTCTCCTGGTCCTTTGTTCTCACAAATCCTACAGCTTAGGTTCAGGCATTTTTTCCCCTCCCAGTCGTCACCCAGTAAAAATACATCATGCATCAACTGACAAGCGATTATGGAGTGATGTTCATGGTAAACTGTTAAGTGAGAAAAGCAGGTTATAAACATTATGCAGTGTATGACGCCAAATTTGCAAAATAACCACATCAATATACACAGAAGAAAAGCTGTTACTAGAGATTATCTCTGTGTGGTGATATTTATTAGGTTTTTGTTTTGCTCCTTTTCTCTTATCGGTATTGTCTACATATATTTGTTTCTTTATAATAAGTAAAATAAATTAATTCGCAAAAGTGGAAAAATCTACTATCCTTATAGCCAGTTTCAAATCTTACTTTTTCCCAGAATCTTTCAAGATATTCCTAACTGGAAGAAATAATTCCTTTGTCTAAATATAGAGAGAAAACACGTAGAATACATGGAATTGCATCTATGCCTCTGTAACAACACTTGCTACTTTCTCCCTTAAACTACAGTGTGTAAGTATTGTCTCCCATAGTAGACTGTAAGTACTTGGAGAACAGGAACTGTACCGGAGTCTTCTTCTATGTCTTACAACATCTAATGACCAACTTCACACTGTGCCTGTTGTAGGCAACCATTAAATATCTTTTGACTGAATGATTACGCATATTTTGGAGCACAGTCTGTGTTCCTGAAAGTTTGCATCAACATCTATTCTCTCAAAGTTAAAAATGCAATTTTTGTAACAAAATAACTTTGAGATTTAAGAACATTGCATAGGTGTTCTGCTGTGGCTAATTCATGCAAAAATAACAAAATCCACGTTACTAAATATAAGATGCATTGATATTAGCTCTGAGACTCCAGAAAATAGTCAGTTTGAGAATTATAGGTTTCTTAAGGTTTATTTCTGGATTTCACAAACCACAGATACTGCTTTTCATTTCCCAAAGCTCTTAATAGCTCCTGAAATGCTAAGAAATATGTCAAAAATTCCAAAGATAAGCCGAGAAAGTACGGAGTGAAATTCACAGTGTAATTATTTTTTTAAAAGGAATCATGATCAGTGACTTATCTAGTGTGTTGGCTTCAACCTAGCAGAATCCCTAGAAGACAATCACAGATTTATCTACCATGTGCATGGTAAGACACAGAAAGAGGCTGAGGAATTTATGTGCAGGCTAAGCAGAGGGGAAAGATAGGCTATGATCTATGTTTTCCCATAATGAGGCAAAGACCTCCTTGCTCAGATTTTGGACTGCTCTCCTCAACATGTGCATGAATCCTCATTAAATTTACATTTCAATGAGCTCCTGAGAGGTGCAGAACATGTTTCAAATATTCCTTCACCACAACACTCTCAATCCAGCCTACCTCTTTGACTCCCAGCTCCAGCAACAGTGGATACATCTTTCTCAACTCAAGTATTGCATTGAAATATCAGACAGCAAGTTCTGATTCTTTTACAATTTGCATTTATTCACAAACTCAACGAACACATATGGAATACCTATGTGCCAGGCTAGTTGCTACGGATAGAGCAGTGAACAAGGCATTATACCTGCCCATAGACAGCTTCCAGTCCAGCAAGTGAAAGCAGATATCCAAATAAATACCCAAATAGATATTCATCACCATTGTCATAAGTCCTATGAAAGAAAAGAATGCTAAGGAATTACAGTGAATCATTAGCATTTCTGAACCAATCTGAGGAGTCAGGGCAGGTATCTCTGAGGAAGCCAAGCCCTTCCGGGTGAATTCAGAGTATCCTGTATGGAAAAGACAGCACACGTGAAGGCTCTAAAGCCAAGACAGTGGAGCATCCTAGGAACTGAGAAGGGCTGGTGAAGTCATCTGAAGCCTTGCAGGTCACATAAGAGGGCAGGAATTTATCTACAGAGCAACAGAAAGTCCTAGAAGGCTATGGAGCAAGAGAAAGTAACGCCTCCAGATTTGCAGCTTTTAAACCAGGGAACGAGGGGCTAGAAGGCCACTATGTAGAAGAGTGTTTCAGTTGTTTGCAGTCTTCCAGGTGAGAGGCTGTAGGGCTGCAAGCAGCTTGTGGTATAGTGGAATTAAAGATGGAGGGAGGTGAAGGATTCAAGTTTTGTTTTAGAAAATGCTGGCAAAACCAAAGTCAGAATTTATGTCACCATCTGTAAGATGTGAAGTTAGTGCTGAGCATGATAACATATTTCAACCATATTCTTGTTCATTTTAATTTCATGAGTTTATGAGACTATAGACTTCCCTGAATATAACTATATATTCCATAGCTAGTCCTCAAAACCCTCTAGGAGGACACTATAGATAACCACTACTAGAAGTCGTGTTTTCAAGTTAAGTCAGTGGTGTTGAGCTCTAATTATGTGGAAGGCCCTCTGTGATATTTAAAAAAAATGTGATCCTTGTCCTCAGGGGGCTTGTTGTCTCTGACAGTAAATGAGCTCTCTTTGAGACAGAAAGCCATAAATGCCAGGAACTGAATCTGAGTATCAGGCCATAATTATCAAATGGAATTAGAAAGAGGAACTAGAAAAGGAGGCCCAAACAGGCAGTTGAAAATATGAGAAGAGAACCAGGTATCACCATCCAAACTGGGAGGACAGAGTTTGAAGAGGCAGAGATGGCTACCAGAGCCTTAGACTGAGCTGGCAAGGAAAGAAATGAACAAAGCCATTAGGAAGAATTTGGTGGCCTAAGACAGATTCATGACAAGAGAACAGAGAAAACAAGCCAGTGCAGTGAGCCCAGAGAGAGGAGAAGATGAGGAAATGAACACAATTGTTGACTAATCTTTGACTGATTCATTCATTTACATTTGCCTTGTTCCAGAAAGATTTAAGGGGGCTTCCAGGGATTCAAATATACAGCAGGAAAATGTAAATTAGAAGAGGAATAAAAGGAGAAAGAAAAACAAGGGTGGTGTTCTAAAACGAAGCCAAGATTAGGAATTAGATCAAAGAAAATGAACTCAACAGCTGCAAAGGGCTGTATAATCCCTTTATCTAGCCCTTACTCTCTTTACTCTATTGTTATCTTAGTTTCTCTCCATTTTAAAATTCAGATTGTGCTCCAAACTGCATCAATTAATCCACACTTAGTGTTTCTGCTATTTGAAAGGCATCCTTAGTTATAAGATGGGCAGAATTAGCATTTAGTCTTCATGTAAACTCATCACCATTCCTTAAAAGACAACACAAAGCTTATGCCCCTCAAACACAGGTCACTACCGTCTCCTGTGAAAATAAAGGGCAGCACATTTTGGGGGTAATATGTAGTCCTTCAGTAACCAGAATAGGATGGGAAGTGGAGTTGTTCTGTGTCTAAGTAACAATCTGAATGCAGACCAAAGAAAGGAAGCCATAGAGGAGGAAGAGCCACAGCAGCACAACATGGCAACCCTTGTCATGTGGCTCCTGTGTGCTGCCCCAGTGGACTACAAAACCTCTTAAAAGCTAGCCTCTGTTCCCTCCTGATACATGGTTTGTGGAAGGTTTGCAAAACAAATATATATTGAACAGCAGAAAGAAAAGTGTGCCTTTTGGCTCCAATGAGCCTTTAAATAGCTGTGAATGTTGAAATGAATCATGCAACTTCTCTAGGATTCAGTTTTCTTGTCTGTGAAAATAGGGTGTATGTAACAGAAATTGCTAATTGTCAGGCAACATTCATTCTCATCTTGTAATGGGTAAGATGAATGTTATTCTAAGGTTAATACGCCTCTCCTCCTAGCTGCTCTCCTGGTATGTTGTGGTCTGACTCATCAGAGAATTCTGCCTTCAACTCAAAAAGAGCCTCAGGTTCTCATTGAATTCTACAATTAGGAAGGGGTGGCAGCTCTCCAGTACTGAAGGTCAGCTATGCAACAGCAGATTAACCACATATGAATAACTAAGAGCTGGCCTGGCACAGACAACATAAGTTTGTAACCCTTGCTTTGCTTTGCAACTTGCTCACCAGAGCTACTTGGAGAAGAAGTAGCTGATATGGTCAGCTTGTAGTGCTCAGGACATAAAAGGGACTTCATAGCTTTATGAAGAGATGTTGAGGAGTAAATTTAAAAATATTATCATTAATTATTGTATCAATTCTTTAGAAACTGTCTTTTGATATTTTTGTTCTTTAAAAGTGTCCTTTGAAAAATATTATAATATAGAGTGTACCCTTAACAAGTGATAAGAAAAAAATATTATTTGGAAAAAAAATGGAAGACTTTATAATCATAACATTGATGAATCCTGGTTTCAATAAATAATAAGATTGTCCACTATTATAGTGGAATATTTCTTTCACCCTAGGAATGTAAATGTTTATTCTCCCAGACCCACCAAACAAAAGGACCCACAAAGTATCCTTTCAAAAACATATTGCCCTAATGTTTAATGTACAGAAGTTAAAATTGAAATACATACTACCTATCACAATATCCAAAAATGAATGAATAACTCAAAGTACTTTCCTAACTAACATAAGTAAGCTATTTACATAATTTATGAAAAACTACATACCATGTGAAAGAACTTGACCTTATATGGCTAGTTATTTGGCGTGAAAACTACCATCACCAACAGCATTTTCAGAACAAACCCTCACTGCAGATTATTACATGTCCCGTGTGAATCTCAAATTTCTCCTGCAAAAGCAAGAGAGTTTTCACAGTTCTGAAGGGGGACATTTCTCTAGTTACCTACTCCAATAGATAGCATTAAATATATACACAGCTTCCTCAAGATTAGGGAATGACCAAAACCAACTCAACTGCAATGACTTCCCTGTTAGATGGAGGTTCCGCTAGCCATTTAAGAGCCAGGTGAAGGATACTGGGCATCTATTAAATGAAATCAGGGTCAGATGCTTGTATACCTAACTGTACTATCAATGCTTTTTCAAGATGTGAACTCACAGCAAAATCATTCCATTCTTAAGAGGGTGCAGCTTTGAAAGCATGTAAACACACACCTTGATCTTTTCCAGTCTTTCCTGTTCACCCTGATTTAGCACTAGCTTTTGGCTTCTGCTCTGTGTAACATTTGGCTCTCAAGCCAGAGATGAAGTCATGCTACTGGCTTTATGAGCTATTGCAGCTGCACAATGTCCCTAGAGATTCTCGTTCCCTTTCAGAGTGAGAACATGTGCCTGTGGAGCTGTGAGCTACACTAGTCAGTTCTTAAAGTACTAGAGAATGACCTTCTTTCCCAGTGGCAGCCTTCATTCTTCCCAAAGGTTGGTCTCTAGGCCTCCATGCCAGCAGGGTGCTCCAAAACCACCCCAGGGTTTTTCTTAAGGCCCCACTCTGTGTGGTTGCAGAGGCAAGGTTAGCACTTGCTCCATCTGTGTCCTGTTAATTGCTTTAGAGCAATTAGAGCTTTAGAGCTAGGGCCTCATGGGGCTAGGTTCCCAATGAATGAGACATGCACATAAGTGCTCACATAGAAAATGAGTTTGGGATTACTCCTGGTCCATTCTGTACCCTCAGTTAAAAGGCAAAATAAGTCTATTTTTCTCCTGTCTTTGAAATTAGTCAATTAATTACTATAAAGCAATGAACAAAGTGGTCCTCTGGAGGAATTCATGTAGCAAAAGAAAAAGATGAAAGGACTCAGGTGAGATGAGGACAATGGAAGAGGATGACAAGAGTCATCTTCATAACAAGACAAAATATTATAAAGCTTTGACAGCTATTTCCTTAAGTAGCTATTAGTATCACACAACTATTAACATGGAATTGAGAACATACAGCTGTAAACATGTAACTTATTATAATATACTAATGTAATTTAAATTAAAACATAGAAGTGGAATTTTAAATATATTAATAGAATATTGGTTTTAAACATGTTTACTTATACACTTGTTATATTGTTCTATATATTTTAAAAGACTGTACACTTAAAGGAATCCTTAGATGATTTTCAAGTCAGTGTGCTTCCTCTCTCCCACTTCTTTTTTTTTTTTTTTTTTTTTTTTTTGAGACAGAGTCTCACTCTGTCACCCAGGATGGAGTGCAATGGCGTGATCTCAGCTCACTGCAACCTCCATCTCCCGGGTTCAAGCGATTCTCCTGCCTCAGCCTCCCAAGTAGCTGGGATTACAGGTGCACACCACCACAATCAGCTAATTTTTTGTATTTTTAGTAGAGATGAGTTTTCACCATGTTGGCCAGGCTGGTCTCAAATTCCTGACCTCAGGTGATCCACCCACCTCGGCCTCTCAAAGTGCTGGTATTACAGGCATGAGCCATCATGCCTGGCCTCTCCCGCTTTTTTAGGGTCTAATTTTATGAGGTAAATCCCTTTCAGAGGTAACCCTCCTAGGGAAATGAAAGAAGGAGGAAAGAGATCTGGAAGCAGTGGGTCTAAGAGCAACTGAAAGGTAAAGTTAACTCACCATTGCCGCCTTCTTCTCTCAAGTATGGGGTACAGAGATCATGGAAGAAGAAGCCAAATGTGACTTATTTGAGAGCTTGTGTAACTATTCCTTCTCACCCTTTAAATGATTAGTAGGGTATAAAGGAGTGTGCATTTTGGAGTATGCCTTTTTTTTTTTTTTTCACTAAAAAGAGCACAGAGAAGGAAGGATAAGGTTAATGGATGTGTTACTGAAACACCAGCAGTTTGACCTAGGTCCTACTGCTGGCTTCACAGAAAGTCAATCATTGAGGCAATGAGTATTGCCAAGGAAGAAAGCTTTAATCAGGTCCTGTAGCGAAGGAGATGAGAGATCAATCTCAAATCCATCTCCTGCCTGACTAAAATTGGGGGCTTAAATAGCAGGGAAGAAATGCAACCATTTGTGGGAAGACAGGAATAAGGGCAGGGTAAGGAAGAGGAGCTGGTCAACAGGAAGCAGAGGGTCAGTTAGGCAATCATGACAGGTGAGGGATCTGATGTCTCATTGTCCAAATGCAGTGATCTAATGAGTTTCAGTTCCTTGATACTGTGTAGGAGTTCCAATGGTTGGTTTTCTGAGAAGGGAACTCAGATAAGACAAATTAAACTTTCTTAAGTTTTAAGACTTAAGAAAACTTGAGGATCAATTTCCATGTTTATTCAAAGGAACCATAAACATCAGTTCTATGGGACATGAGTTGGTTTCAGATGCCTTATCAAAGAAAGGGCAGGTAGGCAGGAAGGTGGTTTGGTTGGACACATTTGGGCTCTGGGTGGAACTGGTCTTAGGATGTTTCCAGAAGAGATTAGCATGTGAGTCAGTAGACTTGAGTAAATATCTGCCCTCACATAGCAGAGCATCAACCAATCCATTGAGGACCTAATAGAGCTAAAGTCAGAGGAAGGGCACATTCTCTCTGTCTCTCTCCCCATAAGGGGCCTCTTCCATCTTTTTCTGCCCTCAGACATCAGAACTCCAGGTCTTGGGCCTTTGGCACTGGGACTTACACCAGTAGGCACTCCAGTTCTCAGACCTCCTTATACCATCAGGTCCCCTGGTTCTCAGGCCTCTGGCCTCAGACTTAATTGTACCACTAGCTTCCCTGGTTTTCCAGTTTGCAGACTGTGGGACTTCTCAGTCTCTGTAATTGCATGAGCCAGTTTCCATGATAAATTTCCTCTTATATCTATAGTCAGCTGAAGAATGACAAAGTTCATAAATAAAAGGAAAGGTTTATTTCTCATAGAGGATGGCAGCCTGCAGGGTGGCCATTCTGACAGGCTGGGATATATCCTCCAGCTAGAAGCCAAAAACAGATACTCCAAGGTTGGGAATAAGACAGGGATTAATTCTGAGCAGGGTGACAAAATATGCATATTCAATAAGCTATAGGAGGAATCATTAATATTTTTGAAAGGAGAAATACGTGCATGCGTAACTCAGCTTCCTGACCCTTCGGGGGTCCCATGTTCAAACAATGGTGGCATTAGCATGATCCCAGCATGGAGTTTTCAGCTGTCTGATGTCAAAAGGTGAAGCAGAGGACATGAAAACCCTCACTGCACATCCTCCCTAGACTGACTAGAATGTCTCAGTGGTTATTGGTCTCTTACCAGGAAGAAATGCTGGTCAGCTGTGTCCAAACCACAGAAGGGAGAGGAAGTGGCAGGAGGTTGGTTGATATCCGTGGTGAAGGCTATTGAAAGGACCGATTTCTGTTTAGCCCTTGGAGAGAAAGCTAAATGGAAGTGAGTGAGGCAGGGGTATGACGAGATGTGTCTGACCTCCCAACATGGCCAATAACTCAGTTTTCAGGGTTACTCTGGGGTCCTCTTGTCTAAGATGGGGTTGGAGGACTTAGGATTTCATTTTCATTTTTCTTTTTTTTTTTTTTTTTTTTTTTTTTTTGAGACGGAGTCTCACTCTGTCGCCCAGGCTGGAGTGCAGTGGCCGGATCTCGGCTCACTGCAAGCTCCGCCTCCTGGGTTTATGCCATTCTCCTGCCTCAGTCTCCCGAGTAGCTGGGACTACAGGCGCCCGCCACCTCACCTGGCTAGTTTTTTGTATTTTTTAGTAGAGACGGGGTTTCGCCGTGTTAGCCAGGATGGTCTGGATCTCCTGACCTCGTGATCCACCCGTCTCGGCCTTCCAAAGAACTGGGATTACAGGCTTGAGCCACCGCGCCCGGCCTCATTTTTCTTTATCATCTATCTATCTATCTGTCTATCTATCTATCTATCTATCTATCTATCTATCTATCTATCTATCCTACTGGTTTTGTTTCTCTGGAGAACCCTGAATAATCCAAGGAAGTCTCTGGCACTGACTTCACGGGCTCAGTTGGCCACCCCAAAGGTGGTCACATCTTTAAGGTGTATTCCATATTCTACCTGTGCTCTTCCAAAGATACCTTGAGATCCTTCAGGAGCACAGCCTCTTGCAAGAGGGGAACTGGCAACAGACACCATCAGCAGTGTTCATCTGAACTAAAACTAGGAATCACCAAAAGTTTGATTATGAGGATAACTGCAAATCTGCAAAGGCACACACATCCTCTATGACTGGGGGACTGGGAGTTCACTATCTAATTGACAGGAAGATGCACTAGCAGCAAACATTCTCTTTATAAGAAAAATGCAAAGGCCGGGTGCAGTGGCTCACACCTGTAATCCCAGCACATTGGGAGGCCGAGGCAGGTGGATCACCTGAGGCCAGGAGTTCGAGACCAGCCTGACCAACATGGAGAAACCGCATCTCTACTAAAAAGACAAAATTAGCTGGGCGTGGTAGCTCACGCCTGTAATCCCAGCTACTCGAGAGGCTAATGCAGGAGAATTGCTTGAACCCGGGAGGCGTAGGTTGCGGTGAGCCGAGATCTCACTGTTGCACTTCAGCCTGGGCAACAAGAGTAAAACTCCATCTCAAAAATAAATAAGTAAATAAATAAATAAATAAATAATGCAACTACTTGGAGGAATTTATTTGTGGTCAGGCTGAAACCTATGAAGTAATGTGGTAAAAGCCATCTTGCTTCAATACCATTTTACACTGAAATAACATAACCAATACTTCAAAAGCATTTGACTCCAGGCAAAAATGAAGACACCTACTATGCCTCATTACTGGGGAGTATAAATTGAACAGCCTTCTGAATGACAAGTTGTCAATACATATCACAAACCTTAAATAACATGTCTATAGCCCTTGCCCCATTCTACAAGAATGGATGCTGTAGAAATAACCAGACATATCTACAAAGATTTATGGCAGTGATGCTGCTTGTAGTGTTATTTGCAATGGGAAAAAAGGCAAAAAATATATAAATGTTCCAATAATGGAGGATTGCTTAAAAAATTATGATGTACCTATATACTAGAATGTTAGGCAGCCATATGTTAAAGGAATTAATATAATTATTAAATTATTTCAATAAAAATTGTTTTAAATTATTAAAAATAATTGTATAGGAAAAGATGTTATCAGATGAAATAATGTTCTTGATATAGTGTTAAGATATTTAAAAGTAGGTCACAAACAGTGTATAAAGTATGAACCCATTTTGGGGGGAAAAAGTCCAAACTATATACTCATTCATTTATGGAGCATCTCAATAGGGATTAAGAATTAAACAAGATAGACATAAGAATTAAACAAGATAGACATAAGGAGACTAACATGATTATGACAAGTTGGAGGAAATATTTAAAATATTAATAGCGATTATTCCTGTGCCATGATATTGTTAGTATCTTTAATTTTTTCATTGTGTTTCTTATACTTTCCAAAATCAAAGAAAAATGAACATGTACTATTTTAAAGCAGAAAACAAAGCTATATGCGATTTTACATTGCACATTCAAGAATTCAAAACATGAGAAAAGCACTAATTTGTGGGGAAAGGGTAATAGTAGTTTGTTAAAAAGCTTAATATTAAACTCCTGGATTGTTTATCTATTTATTTATTGAATGTGACAGAGGTCTCACCATGTTGCCTAGGTTGGTCTCAAACTCCTGGGCTCAAGCAATCCTCCCGTCTCAGCCTCCCAAAGTGCTGGGATTACACCACACCCGGCCTCAATACTTCCTAAACTTCCTTGGTTCAGTGGCACACACGGATTTATCTTATTTTGGTTCCTCAGTATTTTCAGATGCTTTTCCCTCTGCTGGAGTGCTCTTCCAGGAATATAGAGAGTTGGTGTCAGCAGGAGGAGAGAAGTGGAAGCAAAGGGCCACTCTGTAGTCCTGATAGCCAGGTTGGAAGGATCCCTTCAGACCTAGGTTTTAAGAGGGAACTTGAAATTCTAAGTACTCCTCTCACTCCCATTTCGGTAGTTCATTCACTCCACCATTTCTTGGGCCCTGTTTCCTCACCTGTAATCAGGGGCTAAGAGTCCCTCTCACCCAATAAACTGGTTGCTCTCTCTCTAAAATACTTTGGGATCTCTCAGTAAATAGTGATGAAAGAAAGCACCATGGGAAGTAATGATGTAGATACCATTTAGCTTGGGCCTCTGGGAACTTTGAGAACAGGTACACATAGATGAGTGAGTGAGTGAATGAATGAATGAATGAATATGGAGTTACCTAAAGAATGTCAAGAGCAGTCACCACTAGAAGAAGAAAATAATGCTGAAAAATATTTTTAGATTCAAAAAAAACATATTCTTCTTGGTAAGTGGCAGAAATGCATTAAAGCTAAAGCTAAAGCAAAGTTTTCTGAAAGGGCAGTTGCTAATAAAAAGATAAGCTCTGTGGGTTCTATCGTTCTTTTATTTTCCCCCTCCATTTATTCATCTATTCAACAAATATTCTGGAGTGCTTTTTCTGTGCCCGGCACTGTGCTGGAGCACTGTTTCAAGAGTACAGGAGGCTGGCATGGCCAGCTTGAGAGGACCCAGCCATGCAAAGAACTAGAGAGGGAGCATTCCAAGCCAAGGGAACAGCAAGGGCAAAGGCGCTGAGGTGGAGACAGGAAGGAGGCTGATGTGGACAGAGTGTTGGTGGAAGGTGCACTGAGCCTAGTCACTTGGGATCTTGTGAGCTAGGGTTCGGATGGGCTGTTGAGGGACCAAAGAGTCCCTCAGTGGGACGAATCTGATTTATGCTACTCTTGGGAGAATGGATGAGGTGAAGGGTGGGCAAGAGCAGAAGTAGAGAGACCTGAGAGGAGACTTCTGCCACAGCCTTGGCTAGATGATGGGGGCATGGAGGTGAAAGTGAGTTAGCCAAAAGAATTGGGGTAAAAGCAGTGGGAAGGCTTCTGAATAGAGGGAATAATCTGTGCAAACAAGAAGAGTACACAGACAAAAGGCAATTACAAGGTTGTAATAAATCCTTGAGAACTCTGATGAGGATTACAACACATGATTTAAATAGTAAATGTACCGAGGATTACATTGAATGCTGTAGGAGAAAGTGGCTCCTGGCAGACACTCAATCTTAACCTCCTATCCTTTTGTTCCTTCATGATCCCTATCCTGAGTACACATTTCCAAAGTACGTTCCCTAAGTATTTAGTGTTAAAAATAACTAGCCATTGATCCACTTTAAGATTACGTCTCTACTTCATAATTTTGAATAAGGATATAAAGGAATGTAGATAAATACTGGGGAAGAATCAATGGCATTGCCCACTTCCTTAGAAACTGGAAATAAAAAGCTGGTTAGATTACCCATAAAATCAGCATTTAAAAATTTGATTAAAAAAAATGTCAGTTATATCTCTGTTAGATGAAATTCTATTGAATTTCAAGCTCCTTGCAAGTATTAGAGAAAATTGAATGCCAGGACTGCAAAGAGAGTTCCACCCAGTTAAGATTGTGCATTGCATGGGTGGCAAGGATGACTCTGAAATTCAGGTGATCGATCTCTCATCTAAAACCCTTGGCCAGGTGTGTTTCAAAATAAGAATGTTTCCGATATTAGAAAGGTAACATGGTGAATAAGCTGTATACTACATACCACCCCTGGTCTTGGTGTTATGTGTAGGGCAGCACTTAGAAATCAAACACATTATTATTTCTTTAGAGAAATACAAGACTGTTCACACCAAGTGACACAAATAGAATCCATGAAGCATTTCAGTTCAGTGTAGGGGAGGTTTTCTCACCAGATGAGTTTATGTCCAAAATAGCTTTCTTTGTTCACACGTTGAAGATGTTCAAGTTGTTTTTAAGGGGTTGGGGATCAAATGTGTTTTTTCTGGAGTTTCGCACCCCTGAGACCATCCCCACTCCTGTACATGGCCCATAAGTGCTAGGGAGAGACTGGATTATGGTGGGCTCAGACTCAGTGTCTTGCTCAACCCAGAACCTCTGACCCCTGGACCCTGCCGCTGAACTCAGTCCAAGCACTGCAGTCTTCCTTAACTCATGGTGCCCTGGACTTGCTCCCTGAAATCAAGCCTTGACTCGGACCTGCCCCTAATCCTGTCTACCACTCATGTCTGAACTTCAGTTAGACATGGTGCAAGTGTCCTTCCTTGGAACTGCCAACATCCAGGTCAGTCTTCTGCAACAGCTATGTGATTTTTTTCTTGTTTGCACGTAAAACCTCTGACGTAGGGTAGAAAGTAGCTTACAGCATCAGCTTGCATTTTCTAATCACAGCTCCAGAGCTTCCAAGACATTTTTATGTGTACATTTCAGGCTGATAGAATTTTTTCAGCCTATACTCAGATATGCAGGAAAAAACAAAACATAACATGTAGTTTATTTATTAACGGATGACTTGATCTGAGTTTCCCCACAAGCTCCCTATCCTGCTGGGTAGAAATGGGGGTTAAATAAATTCAGCCCAATTTGACCAACTCTTCTTACATTCTGGGCAGTTTGTTTAGATAACAGGGTCCCTTGTGGATCTATACCCAGTTTTTCAAATATCTGCACCAGGGAGCTCTCATCCCTAAGATAGCAATCAGGGTGTGTGGGAAGGTTACTGTGAGCTTCAAGCAGTAGAGTGATGGGTCCTCAGAGCTGTGCGTGTGGTGTCCCTTGTCAGGCTTGCTGCTGCCCACCCAGCTGGGCTTTGTAGTAGACATTACCGGCTGGTATAACCTGGGTTCTGGTGTCTCTGAGCTTGATCATGAACAGTGGTATACTTTGGCTGTGCTGGTCTCATTCCACCTCTCACTGACTCTATAGACCTGTCTGGATCTAGGTGATTCACATTTTGCCTCTGCTGTGAAAGTCACTTCACCCCTACTTATGGTGCCTGAGGGCAAATCCATGGCTCTCAAACCCATGGCTGCTTTCAAAGACTCTTTTATGTGCACACAGGGCCCTATCTATGACACTAGGTGTGGAGGAGATTGCTGGTGGGCAACCAAAACCTGTTCTCCCTTTGTTCTATGATAATAGAATTGCTATTGTTGGGCAAATATGGCTCCCCAGTGATATTGCATTTCCCCACATTCTTTGTGGTTAGGTTTGCTCATGTGACCAAGTTCTGGCCAATAAAATATGAGAAGAGTTCATGTCTGCCACTTTTGGGCCAGAGTCTCATGATATTGGGTGTACTTCCTCCAGCCTCTTTTCCCTTACTAACAAATGGAACCCAGATATAGCAGTCCTGTATGGTTGATGACAAAGGCCCTCGGACTTATAGCAGAGAAACTACTAGGAAAAGAATCTGAGTCGCTTAATTAAGAAGAGCTCACCACCAGCCTGGAAAATCACCTCAGATTATTTTAGGAGAGAATTTCTTTGTTCTCCAAACTACTATATTTATAGCAGTAGTTTTCTAACAGCAGCTATAAGAAACTAATTGCAATCAGGGAAATCCACACCTGCCTTAAGCTAAGTAACCCAGATGCCTCACTTGGCCAGAAGTCCTCCATCCTTGGGTTCCTTTCATCCTATCTGGCATATGCCACTGTCTTAGGGCAGGGAGGGTGAGCTCTGCCCATCCTTATCTTGCCTCTTTCTCTCTCCATAATTTATATGTACATGAATGTGAGAGTTTTGGATTTTTTCTCCCCTATCCTGTATCTCCCTCCTTCTCTCAGTAGCAAGCCTGAGAGTTATCATAGGAAAAAGGAATAGCTTCTCTATCTTTATGGAAAGAACTCTATAATCTGAGTTTTTAGGCTTGTTCTTGATAGCTAAAATAATTTAGAAAATCCTCCCTCTCTGGACAGAACCTAGCTTTCAGGCTTACTGTCTGAAAAATCCTATTTTGATTCCTGAACATGGAAATGCAAAAGAAAAATGCTCATTAATAATTTTTGAAGAATTACCTCTCATTACATAGACCAAAAAAAAAAAAAAAAAAAAAAAGATTTACACCAAGATGTTTGCAGTGGTTATAACTATATGATAAAATTATGTAATTTTTTTCAGCCTGGTGCAGTGGCTCATGCCCATAATCACAGTACTCTGGGAGGCAGAAGTCGGCAGATCGCTTGAGGTCAGGAATTCGAGACCAGCCTGGCTAACATGGTGACACCCTGTCTCTACTAAAAATGCTAAAATAATTTATCTGGGTATCGTGGCACATGCTTGTACTCCTAGCTACTCAGGGTACTGAGGCAGGAGAATTGCTGGAACCCAGGAAGTGGAGGCTATGATGACCCAGGATGGTGCCACTGCACTCCAGCCTGGGTGACAGAGTGAGAATCTGTCTCAAAAAAAAAAAAAAAAATTATGTGATTAAAAAAAAAAACTTCTTGTTTTGACTTTATTTTCTGACTTTTCTACAATGAACATGTACCACTCGACTAAAATTTACAAAACAAATCAATAAAAGTTATTTTAAAAATATGTCTGTAGTGCTATCAGTTGGGAGTTACTGATCCGTAGTAGGTAAGAACTCAATGCAAATTACAGTCTCTGTGGGAGCTAATTTAAACTTGTCAGACCAGTTAAATTATTAGGTCTTAACTGACATTTAGCAGCAAGGGTGGCAGACCTGACATCACACAGCAAGGACTTAGAAAATTAGGGATAATGACACACAGATTGTATTTCTGCAAAGCATGCTCAATTCAAAGTGCATCGAGTAGTGTTCATAAAAAATGCCTCTGTATTTTAGGTTATTCTTTTCCACGAGAGTTGCATGGGTGGAAATACCTAAGGTGAAACACAAGCCTATTTTTGTTGGCATTTCTCCTTTGTATATTTTGACAAGGGAAGTATTTTAGGCTTTACTGGAACTCATTCGCATATGGATCATTGTTAATAAATCTTGCAGAACTTTCCCCCTGTAACAAAGAGGAATAAAGAGCTCTCTTCTTTGGTAAGTAAATGTTCTTTAAAAAATAATAATAAGTTACAAGAGTTATATTTGTAATGTCCAGGAGAAAAGATGAATTTCAGAGTTTCCAGGGAAGTGTGAAACAAACTTCCAGACTAGAAGGCAAGAGAGAGGCTTAGTTGCCATCACAGCTGTTCACTTGGCCTGGCCTGGAACAAAGCTGGGTGAAGGGAGGAAGTAAGAGGAGACCAAGGAAAGGAACCACAACATACCTTGAAGAGTCAAGAACAGTGCAGCTGACTGTCCCAAGCAAGAAACTCAAACCCCAGCCTTCAGGAAAAGAAAAAGGTTAGCAGGAAATTCTAGACTCTGTATTTTTGCTTCAGGTAGGTCTGGAGGGAGCATCTACCCCTTGCATATATGAGGCAAAAAGAAAGAGCTCCCATCTCCAGAGTCCAAAGAAACTAGCCAAGCAGTTTTCATTTTTTACGTGGAAACCTCCACAGCCATGTCAGACACTGAATCAAAATATAACAGAGGGGGTTCGCCAAACACTTCTAGGGCAAAGGTTTCTTTCTGCAGCTCTACCAATCCCAGACTATTACCTGTCTGCGGCCTCCTAGGCTGGGCCTTAATCACTTCCAGCTGTGCTGGCTCTTTACAGTCCCTTTAGCCCCTCCCCATCTGGCCTCCCTGCACTCTGCCTCTCATGTAGGAAAAATTAAGTATTGCACCTAAATCCCCCCTTAGGACTTAGGGGGTCCCAATCAGGCGCCTCACCACAGTATCCATCACCAGCCACAGATGACGGGCTGGCTTGCCTCATGTAGGGGTGTTTCCATTCTGCCCTGAAGCTGAGCTCTTCTCCTGGCTCCCCGCTAATCAGTTACAGCTATGCACACAAAGTAAAGGAGGTAGAGCACAGCTCCATTGGAGAGAACCTCTCCCCTCAAAATCCCATCCTGGAACCCACATACCCCAAATTCCTAGCCAGTGGTGTCCTGATGGCGCCAGCTGCAGGGATTGGTTCCTTAGGACTAAATTTGTTCCCTAGGGCTAAACCCTCTCCAGGCAGTCATCTTCTGAAATATACATCTTTCTGCCTGGGTGGTATCTGCATTATATCAGTTTAAGCCTTGGTGATTTGCAGGGAATGAAAATCTCTGGCTAGAATTAGAACGGAAAGTGCCTGACACCAGGCAGCCATTACCCTATCTCTTACATGTTATTAATCAATTATGGGGCAAGTTATCCTGATAACTAAGACTGAGGCTTCATTATCTTCAACACATCATGTCAGGTAGCCACTAAACTCTGAAAAGAATTGGGGAATTCAGTGAAATCTCTTTGCCATCTTTGGGCTAAACCCTAGCCTGCATCTTGGGTTTAGTGGGCAAATGAATCCGGGCCAGCAGGCAGGGATTGCCTATAGCAGTGTTTCCTAACTTGACCTTACATCAGATTCATCTAGAGGGTGTTTTAAAACACAGATTTCTGGACCCCAGCCCCAGAGTTTCTGACTCAGTAAGTCTCAGATGAGGGCCTAGAATTTACATTTCTACCTTGTTCCCCAGTAATGCTACTCCAGGCCTGGGGACCACATTTGAGAACCATTGTTTTACATCACAGCAAGGAACTTGAACTTTATTCATCAGGATCCTTGGAGGGTTTTAATCTAGGTGGGAGAGGGTCACGGGATCCAGTTTACACTTCTGAAAGCTCAGGTGGCCACAATATGGAGTATTGACTTGCAGGGACTGCAGCTGGGAGATGATGGCTAACCAGAGGCTATTGGCAGAATCCAGATAATTTTCACTATGGGGTGTTTCATATAATGTTACAGTGTGAGATCCTGGCAACAAAATTGCACTGATTAGCCTCCAGGAGCCTGAGAAATGTACAAAGTTGGGAGAGATGATTTAGAAGAAAGATGAAGACCGGACATGGAGGCTCACACCTGTAATCCCAGCACTTTGGGAGGCTGAGGCAGGCAAATCACTTGAGGTCAGGAGTTCAAGACCAGCCTGGCCAACATGGTAAAACCCCATCTCTACTAAAAATACAAAAATTAGCCAAGTGTGGTGGTACACACCTGTAATCCCAGCTACTCAGGAAGCTGAAGCAGGAGAATCACTTGAACCTGGGATGCGGAAGTTGCAGTGAGCCCAGATTGTGCCACTGCACTTCAGCCTAGGAGACAGAGCGAGACTCTGTCAAAAAAAAAAAGAAAAAAGAAAAAAGAAAAGAAAAACTCTCTAAAAGGAGATATAGGAGGCCTGAAAGATAAATGTTCGCCATTTCACAATTTTGCCAACGGCCAATCTGGTTCCCAGTGGGCACGAGAGACTGAGACCTTGCAGAGAGGTCCACAGAAGTGACACTCACCAGGTGGACCTCCTAAATAGGTATAGCTGGCTCTCTCCCTTCCTTCCTCCCTCTCTTTCCTGTGGGGTAATATTATTAGGGGGAATGGGGTGTAGAGTACAGATCGTGATAATTACTAGGAGATAATTACCCAGATTCATTTTTCAAGGTCACAAAAACACAGACTTGGAGTGCAGGCTTTCCTGGTTCAGTTCAACAATGTTTGACTAAGCCTGGTCCTTCTGGCTGAGTGTCTGAGGTATAATTTTAGAAGAACATTAAAAATAATCTATACTCTACCAATAGTGCTTTTCTAAGGAGGATAGGCCTATGGTTATTAGCATACACATGATAAAAGAGAATTCAGAATTTTACTATACATTCTAGATATGTAAGTGAAGCTACTGTAAGGTTTGGACAAATCATCATAACACCCACAAACGGCATCATGGAACACCTTACTTATCAACTTTCAGTGGATTCATGTGGCTTCCAACATCCCTTGACTCAGCTACAGGCCACAAAATTGGTTAGATTGGCCTTCTCTGAATCTGCTTTGCTTGTTTTCATCTTTGCTTCTGCCCAGAAAATTCTTCAGCTATAAGATTCCTGTCTCTTACCTCTCTAAGTTCCAACCTAACCTTAAGGTCTCTCTCAAATTTACCTTCCTTCCTCACTTTCTTGGAACACACCAACCCATTATCATCCCTCTCCACTCTGAAACCTTATGGCACTTAGAGGCTAAGCTTATCCTTTGGTCCTTGGATATTAGTTCCCTTTTTAGGAGTAAAAGTCTTGTCTTCCCAGACTGATAGTAAATTCTTTGGAGCCTGGAGTAGTTGAGTCCCATCTGTCTAAAAATGAGCCATTATACTCAATTATACTTGCATGGGTGACATGGGGAATGTGTTGGCTCAGTTCCTAAATCCTTGGGCAATGAGGCCTGCAGTTGGGCCTCAAGCACAGCTAGAAGCAGGGACATAAACACTGCCAGCTCACGCTGTCTTCCTTTCCAGCTCTTATTTCTGAAACCTGTTCTGTTTTCTTAAAATGTATCCTCAGCAGTGGGTGGGGAATTTGGCCATTGGCAGCTCTCTGACTCACATTTGACAGTCAAGCCACCAGAGAAGGGATGGCTCCCTTCCCTATTTACAAGTTCAAAAAAATCAGACTGGTCTGGCTTTGGGACATTCCTATCCTTGGATCAATTAATGAATGATGGCTAGTGGGGAGGGGGAGAGTCCATTTCATGCCCCATTCTCCTTTCCAAAGAAGACCAATTTTGTTATCCTCCCTTTGGTGTATGGCTTTAAGGGGACCAGCTCCTGCTGTAGCCTCGAGGGTGGGTCTGAAAAGTCCAAGCCGAGGGTCAGCAAACTTTTTCTGGAAAGCACCAAATAGATTATTTAGGCTTTGCAGGCCATATCTCTATTGAAACTGCTCAACTCTGCCGTTGTAGTCTGAAAGAAACCATAAACAATATGTAAATAAATGACAGTGTAGTGGTGTTCCAATAATATGTTATTTACTTTTGGACACTGAAATTTGAATTTCATATAATTTTCACATGCAATGAACTATTCTTCTTTTGATATTTTTAACCATTTAAAAATGTAAAAACCATTCTGACCTCTGGTTTAAGCTCATCCTCTGCCAATGTCTTGAATTGGACCACAACATGTGATACAACTTGGGTCAGTAGTGTTACTGGTGGTAAATCCTTACGGCTCTGCAGCAACCTCAATTTTTGCCTCTTCAGAAGAAAGAATTTGACCTAGGGACAGCCTGAGAGTGAGAGACCAAGGCAAGGTATAAGGCAGGAGTAAAAGTGTATTGAAAAGTTTTAGGGCAGGAATGAAAGGAGGGAAAGTACACTTGGAAGGGGACCAAGTGGGCATCTTGAGAGATCAAGTGTGTGGTTTGACCTTTTGACTTGGGGTTTTATACGTTGGCCTGCTCCCAAGGTCTTGTTACTTCCCCCCTGATTCTTCCCTTGGGGTGGGCTGTCTGCATGAGCAGTGGTCTGCTAGCACTTGGGAGGGGCCTCATGCGCAGTGTGTTTACCAAAATTGTGCACATGATCACTTGAGGCTTTCACTTACCCGTCGAGTGTTCCCAAAGGAAGGTCATAGACCAGTTAAAAGCTACCATTTTGCCTCCTAGTGTGCATGCTCAAGCCCACTTGCCCACCTCCTGAGATCTTATTGGGAAGCTACTGATCACCAGTTTCAGATTTTTCTATTGGGAGACTGCCTTTCCCTGTCACTGGCTGTGGCCATATACTATTTTGGAGAGATAGTTTAATACCACCTGACTATTACCTGATGGTTGCCTGACATTCCTGGTCAGGTGGGGGTCATCTCCTGCACTGTTCATGTCTGACTAGTTACCTACTGGAACAGCAGGATGTGAAGAGAAGTCTGCTGGGACGGTTTAGGGAAAGATTTTCTCACACTCAAAAAGAAGCATGGGCTGGGCACAGTGGCTTGTGGCTGTAATCCCAACACTTTGGGAGGCTGAGGTTGGAGGAAGAGATAATCTCCTTTCTGCTTCTGGACCCTGCCTAGTCTAGATATGGCTGCTGGAAATCCTGGTCCATCCTTTCACCAGCAGGGGAGCTGGGCTGAGAGCAAAGCCCTCACACTGATGCTGGGAGAGCTGAGAGACAGGAAGAACCCGGTCTGTCATGGAGTCTGAGCCACTGAATTTACCACCTTGACACAGCCTTCCCTGCAGTCTTCTTGTGTGAGTTTATAAATATCTCTGTTATTTCAGCAGTTGAGTTGAAGTTTCCTGTTAATTGGCTGCAGAGTGAGTGCGGAGCAAAACACTCAAAGAATAGTCTGGAAGCCCATTTTATATGTCCTTATACCTTTATATACTACATCTTCAATATACCACCTGACTGACTGATCTTCACTCTCTCCCTCAAACCCCATCTCTTTCACATTCTTCTTAGTGTCTGACTACTACAACACTTGTATTTCTAGTTCCTTCTAAGGACTAAAATATTCAAGAAGCTTCAGGGAGAGGCTCATTGCGACCTTGGGTCTCTCCTCTGCTCACTCACCAAAGTACAGCTTAGAGTGTTTCCTCATATAATCTGTGGCTTGAATCATCGTTCCCTCTGCCCTTCCTGATTCCAGCCTCACACCCATGATGAATTCACCTATTGAGATAAACTTCTCTTCCCACAGTTCTGGCCACCTTCCCACCACATTCCTCCCACTGTACCACCCTCTTGAGTGTCTCCCCTCACACCCAGGTGCTTGAATGTCAAGACAGGGAAACTGTTTTACCCAGTGTCTGACCACAAGAGATGGCACAGGCTCACAGCCCAAGAAAACACCCTGCTTTGCCCTCAGACACAGATTTGGCTAGCAGGTTACCTCCCTGTTTGCATTTCAGGCAGCTATGCAGCCCAGTCAGCTGCCTGAATTTTTCCACCAGCAGCTGCAAACCCCTATTCCTTTCTCTACTTGCTGCTTTTGTCTCTTTCTTCTCCGTATTTATTTTCTTTGCTTGCACACCTTGTTTTTCTTTCAGGGGACCTGCCATATGGTTCTCCTTTACACAAAGTGTGGAGTGTGCAGAGGCAGCTGGTGGGGTCCCTGAACATGCTGGTCTATGCAGGGGTCCCTTGGAGCTCAAGCTGCCACCCAGCAGAGAGAGGCTAAGCCCCAAATGTGGACAGGAGAAGAGAGGAGGAAACCAGAAAAAGACCAAGGCAGGCCACACAGCTCATTAGTTCATTTTGATGAGTTGCGTTTATCCAGTTGTGACGAATGGTGAACAGTGATAAATGAAGACAGTCCTGAGATTTTTATCCCCTGAATTACTTACAACTTGGCAAGATTAGATAAACCATGGAGACAGCAGATGGAAGTTGATGTGTGTATGACCAAATTGGCTTGTAAGATTTATAGAAGATGGTCCGAAATCCTGATTCTACAGCCTGGAAGGTCTTCTAGGGGGCTTACACTTTGATAGTTTTCTTTGTCTTTTGCCTCCTTGTTCATTTATGCTGTTTTTTTGCTCATCAACTTGCACTGAGAGCCAGGACAGCTGTTCACCTGGACACAGAACCAGGTTAGACTCTGGGCAAGGTGACAACTAAATCCAGCTTCAGATCAGCTCTCCAAGGAGAGTTTAGAGAAAGGGGTGTTTTAGGTGATTCCTCCACCCAGAGGATGGGGTTGCCTTTTCTAATTTGTACAAAGATATCACATAGACTAGTTGAGGGTCAGACCTTAGTCCCTCACTGACTCCTAGGAGGGAGTATCTGCTCATACCAGACACAAGTGAGTTTCTTGTAAACTAAAGACTTGAGGGGTCTTGGGCAGAAGGTCACTTTGCACAATGTACAATCTCTCTCTCACTCTCTTGTTCTGTTCCTTTGTCCCCATCTCCTTCCCCAGAAGCTTAGTGTCATCCTTGCTGCTTAAATAGGCCATTGGAAGTCTTGTTCTCCATCTCTAGTGAGTTATCAAAGTATTTATTTCAAATAAATGCAAAGCTCTCCCTACAGGGGTGTCTAGTGAATAATATTACCTCTACCTCAATATGTTGTTGATGACCAAAACAAAACAGTTTGTCTTTGCTAAGCACTAAATTGTTAAACATTATTGGTTGCAGAAGTAGAGCTCGTGAAGTCAAGAGCAGAAAGCAGCTCAGTTATTCTCCCTTTACCCCCTCCCCTGACTCACCATTCAAACTTGTTCTATGGAATTATGCTTTCCTCAGGTCTCACAATGTATCTGCTTATTTTCATTATAGTCTTACTTCTGTAATTAAACTGTCTAGTCAAATGAAATAGTAAAAACTTCAAATTTCCTTTAAAATGAAGGCTCCCCAACCCTACCAGCTCAGGTCTGCACGATGGTTTCACCTGCCCATGATTCCCTTTCCTCCCTGACTCTCTCCGAGTTGAAGCAGAAGAGGCCAGAGAACCAGGGACAGGAGACGTGTGTGTGCCTGGTACCCATGACAGGAGACGTGTGTGTGCCTGGTGTTGATTCTGTCAGACCCTGGCAGAAGCTTAAAGCTGAGTTTCTTTGAGCTTGATGAGTGTTCAGATCTCTTCCTTTTTCTTGAAGTGTATTTGTGGGCTCTCTGGAGTTTCTCTTGGTGGACCCCTGTGACCATCACTTCAGCTGGCTCCTTTTTTTTTTTTTTTTTTTTTTTTGACCAAGTCTTGCCCTGTTGTCCAGGGACTACAGGCACATGCCACAACACATGGCTAATTTTCACCTGGCTAATTTTTGTATTTTTAGTAGATATGGGTTTTTGCCATGTTGGCCACGCTGGTCTCAAACTCCTGGCCTCATGTGATCTGCCTGCGTTGGCATCCCAAAGTGCTGGGATTACAGACTTGAACCACTGCACCCTGCCAGCTGGCTGCTTTTGATCCCGCCTCAGCTTTGCTTCATATGAGACCTCTCCATCCTTTTTGTTGCGGTTTCCCTGCTTTGGGCAGGATCCATTTTAAGATGACTGCAGGTCTGCTGTGTCCTCCAGACAGCCAAGACTGGTCCAAGGGAATGCCATCTTTGGCTCTGATAGTAGCCTTGGCACAGTCCTCATCACTGCTGTTCTCAGCTGCCTCAGCCAGCTTTTCCTGGAGAGTCATTTTTCCCGCATGGATCCAGTGTGTCTCTCAAATGGTCTTGATGCTGTTCAATCAATCTTTGTCCAAATCATACTAACTTCAGCTGTTTAGTTTTTAACTTTTATTTTGGAAAATTTCAAAATGCAGAAAAATTGAGAGATTATTATACTCAACTATAATAAACCCATGACCCAATCACCCAATTTAACAGTGATTAACTCAGGGCCAATCTTGTTTCATCTTTACACAGATGCACTCCCCATTCCACTTCTCTACAAACACTGGATTATTCCCAAGCAAGTTCACTTTTCATGTGAAATTCTTTAGTAAATATCTCTAAAATTTAAGAACCCTATTTATAAAGACAAAAAACACATACACCTAATACCAAACCAACAATAATTTCCCAAAAGCATCAAATAAACAGTCTTCAAATTTCCTTTTCTCATCGTTTTTTAAAACAGTTGGCTTATTCAACTATGCAGCCATAAAAAAGGATGAGTTCATGTCCTTTGTAGGGACATGGATGAAGCTGGAAACCCTCATTCTCAGCAAACTATCGCAAGGACAGAAAACCAAACACCGCATGTTCTCACTTATAGGTGGGAATTGAACAATGAGAACACTTGGACACAGAATGGGGAACATCACACACCGGGGCCTGTCATGGGGTAGGGGGAGTGGGGAAGGATAGCATTAGGAGATATACCTAATGTAAATGACGAGTTAATGGGTGCAGCACACTAACATGACATATGTATACATATGTAACACACCTGTATGTTGTGCACATGTACCCTAGAACTTAAAGTGTAGTAATACTAATAAAAAAAATAAAGATCCATTTTTAATTTGGTCTAAAAAAAAAACAGTTGGCTTATTCAAATCAGGACTTTGAAAGTTCATACTTGAAGTTGGTTGACATATTTCTTTTAATCTGTAGATTTCCCTACCCTCTTTTTTTCCCCCTTTGAGCTCTATTTCTTGAAGTAACAGTGTCATTTGTTCTATAGAATTTTCTACAATCTGGATTGTTACTGATCGCATTCCTGTTTAATCAGTATTCTTATCAACATTTAATATGTTTTCTTTCTTCTATATTTCCTGTAAAATAGTATGGTACATAGAGTTAAAAGATTAATCAGAATCAGTTTCCATTTTTTATAAGATTAGTTCTTGGAGATGTTGCAGACTTTCTATTGCATCATGTAATGTATGGTTGTGTTTCTTTTCATGAGGCCAAGATTGATCACTGGGTTCAGGTGCTATCAGCTTGATCTAGACATCTGCCTTGGACCTAATAATGCTAGCAGTTATTAATGGTTACTTCCTAGATCCATTATTTCATTAGACTATTAGCCTTTATACCCACTAATTTTAAAAAATTGCATTCTAAATCTAGCATCCTTATGCATTCATTGGCTCAATTTCTCCTATAAAGAGAACTTTGCCCCACTAATTATGGGATATAATCCATACAGGAAAGGGAGGTTAGGTGTGAGGACTAAGCTCTGATTTTTTAACTTTCCCCAATTCCCCCCAAGCTTTCTCTTGTGGGGAAAATCTACATTCTATAGAGAATCCCCTTCCCTTTCTAAGTTTTCTTGATCCAGAAGATAATTAACAGAGTTCGGCATCTTTTAAGTCTGATAAGAAACATTTACACTCTATTCTGTCTGAAGTGTGCTATCTGAGGCTTCATCCACATAATAATAACCTTGGCTTCCACAGCTCTTTATCTTGATCTAGACACTCCCTTCTATTGGTTCCAAGTCTTTAGATAAACTCTTTTAACCAACTGCCAATCTGAAAATCTTTAAATCCGCCTACAACCTGGAAGCCCACTAATTCAAGTTGTCCTGCCTTTCTGGACCAAACCAGTGTACATCTTCCATGTATCAATTGATGTCTTATGCCTCCCAAAAATGTATAAAACCAAGCTGTAACCTGACCACAGGATCTCCTGGGGCTGTGTCACAAGACATGGTCACTCATATTTGGCTCAGAATAAATCTCTTCAAATATTTCACAGAGTTTGACTCTTTTCATCAACAGAATCAATATTTCAAATATTATTAAAAGATTAAGAGTAATAATGGCTCCCAGTCAGAGAGGGAAGAATAAATTGGGAGGTGGCAACTCAGTAGGTCAACACCAGCAACTTTGCTGTCCTGGTTATTTTACTGAGGACTAAGTTCTGATTTTTTTTTTTAATTTTTTATTATTATTATACTTTAAGTTCTAGGGTACATGTGCATAACGTGCAGGTTTGTTACATATGTATACTTGTGCCATGTTGCTGTGCTGCACCCATCAACTCGTCAGCACCCATCAACTCGTCATTTACATCAGGTATAACTCCCAATGCAATCCCTCCCCCCTCCCCCCTCCCCATGATAGGTCCCGGTGTGTGATGTCCCCCTTCCCAAGTCCAAGTGATCTCATTGTTCAGTTCCCACCTATGAGTGAGAACATGTGGTGTTTGGTTTTCTGTTCTTGTGATAGTTTGCTAAGAATGATGGTTTCCAGCTGCATCCATGTCCCTACAAAGGACACAAACTCATCCTTTTTTATGGCTGCATAGTATTCCATGGTGTATATGTGCCACATTTTCTTAATCCAGTCTGTCACTGATGGACATTTGGGTTGAAGCTCTGTTTTTTTTAATCTTGCCCTAATTCCTATCTAAGAGGTCTAGGGAGTCATGCCCTACAATCCATAAATTCTCATCAGATGGATTTTATTTAGCCCTATATATCGTGACTTACTTTCTAATTGGTCTCTGGCACAAGATTATGTGACAAAGAAGAAAGTCAAAGTATTTTACCCCAAAACATACTTCTTTGCCATATTTTGAAACGGCCCTGCAAAGCTCTCCTTTGTGGGGGAAAATCTGCATCTGTAAGAATCTCTATTAACATAGCTAGCTCTTTTACTTCCAGGCCTCCCCAGTCCTGAAAAGATTAAGTAAGAGTCTAGCACCTTTTAAAGGTCTGAATAGGAAACATTTGTTCTCTGTTGTCTCTAAGGGCAGCCACTATAAGACTTCAAAATAAACTTGCTCTCTATAATCTTTTATCTTAACCTGAACATATCATTTCTATTGATCCCAGGTCTTTAGACAAACTCAACCAATTGTCAGCCAGAAAATGTTTAAATTTACCTATAGCCTGGAAGCTCCCACCTACCCCCCTACCCCCACTTTGAGTTGTCCCACCTTTCTGAGTTAAACCGATGTATTTCTTAAATGTATTTGATTGATGTCTCATGCCTCCCTAAAATGTATAAAACCAAGCTGCACCCTGACCACCTTGGGCACGTGGTCTCAGGACCTCCTGAGGTCTGTGTCATGGTCCATGATCTTGGCACAGAATAAATCTCTTCAAATATTTTACACAGTTTGACTCTTTTCACGACATTACAATGCCTTGGTTTTCATATTTGAAAATAGTTTGCTCATTAACCACTTCGAGCTTCATTCAAGTTTTTAAAAAGGGAGTTATGCAAAGTCCTGTGAAAATTAGTGTACCCTCTACTGCTACAAAAGATAGAAGACAGAAATATAGGGTCGGCTTTAAATATGAAAGTAATTCAATCAGCCCCAGTGCTCATTTGCCATAAATGTAGACATCAAGCAATGGAAACGGTGCTGTTTCCTCTTAGTTTTAATGTATATTGCAGGTGCACATATCAGAAGATAATGAAATTCTAAAAGCCCCATGAGAGCCTAAAACCACACTGGATAGGCTGCATAACAATTCAAAATTGGAATAAGGGACAGACGAACTATAAAACTGACAGGATTCATTTTCGATATGAAGTTTAAAAGAAACATTCTTGCAACTCAAAGTTTGCAAGCTCTGCAATTTTTATACATTTTTGAATCAGTGTGTGAAGTTACTGACATTTTCATTCGATAAGGCACACCAGGAAAGGTGCAATAAAGCTAAAAATGCACAAACGCTTGCCCAGGGGCGCTGGACACTCCAGTCACTCACTGTATACCAGCCACCTATACTTTAAAACATCCCTGAAAACCCTGATCACCAGTAGAGGGGACTGTCTTACAAGGGAGAGTTCTCTTTCTCTCTAATTCTTTCACATATATACATATCACTTCTCTTTTTCAGTTCTGTGTGCTTCCTTGCTGTCCCTGGGATCCCCCTGCACAATATGGACAAAGAACTCAGTACCTCTTTGAGTTACCCCAAAAGAATCCACTCACCCAAAAGCCTTAAATAAGTAAGGAAGTCTTTGCTAAACACTTTGCAAGAGAGACAAAGGAAAGTGTTTAAATTACTATCCTACAGTAAGCAACTTCAAAATTTCTGTATGCTGTGTAGGCTCTCTGGAGTCCTGTTTCAACATTACTCTTCACTCTGAATGACCTTTTCTCTCTCTCTCTCTGCTTCTCTTCCATGAACTGCCTGCCTATGCAAATGCCTGCCTATCCTATCTTGTTACTCTCTCACTCAGATTTCCTCAGGAACTTCAAATGTTTGTAACCTTTATTATTAGACAGATCAACCTAGCTTTCTCTGTTCCTGCCCTCAAATTTACCTATGAAAACTCCTTGCAATGATTCAGTAAAGTAACAGATTCTCCAGTTAATAGAGCCAATACTCCACAGTTCACACATTTAACAAATATTTCCTGTGTGTCTGCCATTTGCCAATGGTTGTCTTAGGAGGTTAGGATATGGCAGTCAGCAACCATCTTTTTCTGTTTGAGCATGCTTATGATGTCTCATCTCTACCCCAATTTTCTCATGAAAACATTTCTTCCAAACACACATAGTATTCTCTGAAGGGAATTCTGATGAATAAAGTTGTCTACACCTTGCTAAATTTATTAATGTAATGCATATACCATGTTACATATATTCAAGTGACAAGTATTATGTATGAGTATTTATTAATGTTTCATATGTGAATCAGGAAGGAATTAAAAACCTGAACTGACCTATAACTAATAATATTGAATCAGTGATCAAAAACCTCCCAACAGAGAAAAGCTCAGGATCAGATGGCCTCACTGGAGAATTCCACCAAACATTTAAGAAGAATTAACACTAATCCTTCTCAAACTCTCAAAAAATAAAAATTAAAGAGTACAGCTGGGTGCAGAGGCTCAGGCCTATAATCCCACCACTTAGAGAGGCTGAAGCAGGAGGATTGCTTGAGCCTAGGAGTTCAAGGCTAGCCTAGGCAACATAGAGAGATCCTGTCTCTATGAAGGAAAAAAAAAAAAGAAAAATTGAACTGGAGATAACTCTTCCAAATTCATTATATGAGTTCACCCTTACCCTGTATTCAAAATCAAAGATACTATAACTAAACTATAGGCCAATATCCTTGATCAATGTAATATACCGCATTAATAGAATGAAGGACAAATACCAGGTAAATCATCTCAACTGACAGAGAAGAAGCATTTGACAAAAATCAGCACCCTTTCATGACAAAAACACTCAACACTAGGAATAGAAGGAATTTACCTCAACATACTAAAGCCCACATGTGAAATGCCCACAGCTAAAATCATACTCAATGGTGAAAACTAAAAGCCTTTTCTTTAAGGTTAGAGACAAGGTAAGCATGCCCAGTCCTACCACTGCTACTCAACGTAGTTCTAGAAGTCTTAGCCAGACAATTGGGCAAGAAAAATAAATAAAAAGCATCTAGGTATAAAAGGAAGAAGTAAACCTTTATGACATTGAGTTTATGTCAATGAGGAAAAGCTTTATGACATTGAATTTGTCGGTGATTTATTGGATATGACACCAAAAGCATAGCAATGAAAGCAAAAATAGACTAATGGACTTAGATAAAACTTTAAAACTTTGGTGCAGCAAAGGAATAATTTAACCCCTTTTCCCATTTGTCCTGAGAATACTTACCAGTGGTGCTTGCAGCAGCAGCATTTACCCTGAGATAACATTGCCACGAACTATCTTGCTTTTATTATTATTTTCTCATCACTCTAGCTATCGACTTTGGAAACAAAAGACATCATTCAATTTACAGTATTCTGTTGTTAGTAGTTGTATTTCTATTTACAAAATATAGTCATTCTCAACTGCCAAAAATGTCAAATCCTAGAAAATGTAGCATTCCTACAAATAATGTTAACATTGTTGTCAAATAGTTATAGGCCAAAGAGTCAATTGATGAATCTCATTTTCCTGAAAGAGATGATTCTGATGATTCAGATGATTCTTATGTGAGTTCTGTTTATAAATAACTCTAAAAACAGTTTTTTTGTTTTATTTTCACATTGAAAATCAGTCAGATTTGCATCAGCCTCAAAGAGTGTGTTTATATAAAATTAAATAAGTGCTGGCAGTGAGCTATGCTTTCTTTTCCAAACAGAAAAAAGGTTAAAAAGTGGAAAGGCAACCTACAGAATGGGAGAAAATATCTGCCAATCATATATATCATAAGGGTTTCATATCCAGAATATAACCCCTATAAAGAACTCCTACAACTCAACAACAACAACAAAACAAATAATCCAACTAGGAAATGAACAAAATACCTGAATAGACATTTATTCAAAGAAGATATACAATTGGCCAAAAAGCCATAAAAATCTGCTCAACATCACTAATCATTAGGGAAATGCAAATCAAAATTCCAATTAGATAATCACCTCACACCCACCTGATGGCCATTATAAAAAACACAGAAAATAATGTGTTGACAAGGATGTGGAGAAATTGGAACCCTTGTGTATTATTGGTGGGGATGTAAAATGGTACAACCACTATAGAAAACAGTATGAAGTTTCCTCAAAATTTAAAAATTAAAATACAGTTACTGGGAGCGGGTTGTATGTGGCCAAGATGGTCAAATAGAAGCAGCTAGTATGCGCTGCTCTCACAGAGAGGAATGGGAAGGTTGAGTAAATACAGCACCTTCAACTGAAACATGCAGGTACACCCACTGGGACTAATTAAGGAAACAACTTGACCCATGGAGAATTGAGAAAAGCAAGGCAAGACGACAGCCCACTCAGGAGCAACATGAAACCAGAGGAACCTCCCCTGCCCAGGGAAGTGGTACTGAAAAATCCAAGGTGACTAGGGACTGGAGCAGACCCCCAGCATACTGCAGTAGCCCTCTGGAAAATTGGCCAGACTATTACATGGGTGCCCATTCCCTTATCGCCTTGCTGGATAGGTCCTCCAGGCTTGGGCCTCCAGCCACTTCTTTCTGGGGCTATCAAGCCATTAGAAGCTCTATAACTTCCTAGCCAAAGCCCCAAGGCACAACTGAAAACCTTTTTTCTCAAGCCTTTGCAGTGGAACTGCCCTTGCTACCCTTGGACTAATGAAGGAGCACGGTTCCTAAGTGCCTCATACACACCTCCAACAAGCTGCAGTCACACTAAGGAGGCTGTCCATCTCGCATGGGTCCCACCCCCCCCCCCACTGCTCATCACCAAAAAGAGAACCCTCAGCTTGGGCCCACAGCACAGACCCTCCCTCCTTGGCTGATTGCACTGAATGATTGCTAACTTACATCTCTCAAGCAAAAGACCCTTGGCCACAACCACTACTAATGTCCCTTCTTCTGCTCCAGGTTGGGGAAGGAGCAAATACATTGATATCACCTCAGAAATTGCAGTGGGCAGCCCAGGAGTGCCAAGCTGTGAACTACAGCCAGCACTCAAGGGGGAGAAGAGCCCACACCTTCAGAGCATTGAGAGGGAACGTGGCTACAACTATGAGGAAACATAGGGGAGCCACACAATTGAGCAAGAATCTAGCAATTGACCAATAAGCTTAAGTGCCATCTACTTGATCACACTCCAAAACATCAACACTAAAAATACCTTCCTAACATACTCCACTCTGAAACCAAAGACAAGAAGTCAGCTTCAAATAAAGACCCTGCACAAAGCATTGGCTTTGTGAAAACATCCAGAAAAGAAGTCTGTTGATTGCACTCAATCTACTCTGCAGTTAAAGGAACACTCACATGCATAGATGAGAAAGAATCACCATTGCACTACAGCCTGGGCAACAAGAGTGAAACACTATCTCAAAAAAAAAAAAAATTAAATTAAAAAGAATCAGCGCAAGAATTCCACTAACTCAAATGACCAGAATGTTGTGTGTCTTCCAAACAACTGCACCAGGTCTCCAACAAGAGTTCTTAACCAAGCTGAGCTGGCTGAAATGACACAAATAGAATTCAGAATATAGATAGAAACAAAAACCATCAAGATTCAGAAGAATGGCAAAACCCAATCCAAGGAAACTAAGAATCATAATAAAATGATACAAGAGCTGGAGGACAAAATATCAGGTATATAAAAGAACCTAATGAGTCTGACAGAGCTGAAAAATGCAATACAAGAATTTCACAATGCAATCACCAGTATTAACAGCAGAATAAGCCAAACTGAGGAAAAATCTCAGAACTTGAAGACTGGGTCCCTTAAATAAGACAGTCAGACAAAAATAAAGAAAAAAGGATTAAAGAGGAATGAACAAAACCTCTGAGAAGTATGAGATTATATAAAGGGCCAAATCTATGAATCATTGACATCCCTGAAAGGGAGGAGGAGAAATCAAACAACTTGGAAAACGTATTTTAGGATATCATCCATGATAACTTCCCCAACCTTGCTAGAGAGGCCAACAGTCAAATTCAGGAAATAGAGAGAACTCCTGCAAGATTCTACACAAGAAGATCATCCCCAAGACACATCATCATCAGATTTTCCAAGGTCAAAATGAAAGAAAGAATGTTGAAGTCGGCTACAGAGAAAGGGCAAGTTACCTACAAAGGGATATCCATCAGGCTAAAAGAGGACCTTCCAGCTGAAACCCTGCAAGCCAGAAGAGATTGGGGGCCTGTATTCAACATTCTTAAAGAAAAAAAATCTTCAGCCAAGAATTTCACATCCAGCCAAGCTAAGCTTCTTAAGTGAAGGAGGAATAAGATCCATTTCAGATAAGCAGATAATTGAGGGAGTTTGTTACCACCAGACCTGCCTTACAAGAGATCCTTGAAAGGAGCACTAAATTCAGAAAGACAACTACCAGTTAATACAAAAACACACTTAAACACACAGACCAGTGACACTATAAAGCAACCACACAAACAAGCCAGCATAATAATCAGCTAACAACACAATGACAGAATCAAATCCACACATGACAATACTAACCTTGACTGTACATAGGCTAAATGCCCCCACTTAAAAGGCACAGACTGGAAAGCTGGATAAAAAACCAAGACCCAATGGCATGCTGTCTTTAAGAGACCCATTTTACACATAATGACACCCATAGGCTCAAAATAAGGGGATGGAAGAAAATCTACCAAGCAAATGAAAATAGAAAGGAAAAAAAAAGGCAGGGATTGCAATGCTAATTTCAGACAAATCAGAATTTAAACCAACAAGGATCAAAGAAGACAAAGAATGGCATTACATAATGGCAACAATTTCAATTCAACAAGACCTAACTATCCTAAATATATATGTACCCAACACAGGAGCATCCAGATTGATAAAGCAAGTCTTTTGAGACCTACAAAGAGATGAAGACTCCCACACAATTATAATGAGAAATTTCAACAATCCACTGACAGTATTAGATCATCAAAGCAGAAAATTAACAAAGATATTCAGGACCTGAACTCAACATTGGGCCAAATGGATCTGACAGACCTTTATAGAACTCTTCACCCCAAAACAACAGAATATACATTCTTCTTATTGCCACATGACATATACTCTAAAATTGACCAAATAATTGTATATAAAACAAACCTCAGCAAATGCAAAAGAACCGAAATCATACCAGACACATTTTCAGACTACAGTGCATCAAAAATAGAAGTCAAGACTGAGAAACTAACTCAAAACCATGCAATTACATGGAGCTTAAACAACCTGATACTGACTGACTTTTGGGTAAATAATGAGATTAAGGCAGAAATCAAGAAGCTTTTTTAAATGGATGAGAATAAAGACACACCATACCAGAATCTCTGGGACACAGCTAAGACAGCATTAAGAGGGAATTTCATAGCACCAAATGCTTATGTCAAAAAGCTGAAAAGATCTCAAATTAATAACCCAATATCACAACTGAAAGAATTAAAGAAGCAAGAACAAATCAGCTCCAAAACTAGCAGAAGACTAGAAATAACCGAAATCAGAGCTGAACTGAAAGAAATTGAGACATGAAAAACTATTCAAAAGATCAACGAATCCAGGAGTTTATTTTTGAAAAAAATAATAAGATTCATAGGCTGCTAGCAAGACTAATGAAGAAGAAAAGAGAAGATCCAAATAAACACAATTAGAAATGATGAAGGAGATTTTAACCCTGAAGGCACAGAAATAAAAATAAACATCAGAAACTACTATGAAAACCTCTATGGAAAACAAACTAGAAAACTAGAAGAGATTGATTAATTCCTGGACACGTACACCCTCCCAAGACTGAACCAGGAAGAAATTGATTCCCTGAACAGACCAATAATGAACTCTGAATATGAATCAGTAATAAATAGCCTATCAACCAATAAAAGCACAGGACCTGATGGATTCACAGCCAAATTCTGCCAGACGTACAAAGAAGAGCTGGTACCATTCCTACTGAAACTATTTCAAAAAATTAAGGGGGAGTGACTCCTCCCTAAATCATTCTATGAGGCCAACATCATCCTGATACCAAAATCTGGCAGAAACACAACAAATAAAGAAAACTTCAGGCCAGTTATCCTTGATGAACATTGATGCCAAAATCCTCAACAAAATACTGGCAAACTGAATCCAGCAGCACATCACAAAGCTAATCCACCATGATCAAGTAGGCTTCATCCCCAGCATTCAAGGTTGATTCAACATATGCAAGTCAATAAATGGAATTCACACATAAACAGAACTAAGGACAAAAAATGCATGATCATCTCAACAGATGATGCAGGATAGACTTTTGATAAAATTCTACACCTCACCATGTGAAACCTTCTCAGGAAACTAGGTATTGAAGGAACATAGCTCAAAATAGTAAGATCCATCTATGACAAACCCACGGCCAACATCATACTGAATGGGCAAAAGCTTGAAGCATTCCCCTTGAAAGGCACAAGAGAGGGAATGCCCTCTTGCTCCACTTCTATTTAACATAGTGTTGGAAGTCCTAGCCAGAGCAATAAGATAAGAGAAAGAAATAAAGGGCATCCAACTAGGAAGCGAGGAAGCCAAACTATCCCTGTTTACAGAAAACATAATGCTATATCTAGAAAACCCCATAATTTCAGGCTAAAATCTCTTTCAGCTGATAACTTCAGCAGTTTCAGGACACAAAATCAATGTACAAAAGTCACTAGCATTCCTATACACCAACAGCAGTCAAGTTGAAAGTCAAATCTGGAATGCAATCCCACTCACAATTGCCACAAAAAAAGAATAAAATACATAGGAATACAGCAAACCAGAGAGGTGAAAGATCTCTACAGTGAGGATTACAAAACACTACTCAAGGAAATCAGAAAAGATACAAATGGAAAAGCATTTCATGTTCATGGATAGGAAGAATCAATATCATTAAAATGACCATAGTGCCCAAAGCAATGTAGAGATTCAATGCTATTCCTATCAAACTACCAATGACATTCTTCACAGAACTAGGAAAACTATTTTAAAATTCATGTGGAACCATAAAAGAGCCTGAATAACCAAGGCAATCCTAAGCAAAAGAATAAAGTTGGAGGCACCCATGACCTGACCTCAAACTATACTATAGGGCTAGAGTAATCAAAGCAGCGTGGTACTGGTACAAAAACAGGTACATAGACCAATGAATTGGAAAAGAGAACACAGAAATAACACTGCACACCTATGACCATCTGATCTTCAACAAAGCTGGCAAAAACAAGCAATGGGAAAAGACTCCCTGTTCAATAAATGGTGCTGGAATAACTGGCTTACCATATGCAGAAGATTGAAGCTGTACACCTTCCTTACATCATGTACGAAAAATAACTCAAGATGGATTAAAGACTTAAATGTAAAACCCAAAACTACAAAAACTCTGGAAGACAACATAGGCAATATCATCCTGGATATAAGGATGGGCAAAAATTTCATGACAGACACAAAAGCAATTGCAACAAAAGCAAAAATTGACAAATGGAATCAAATTCAACTTTAGAGATTCTACACAGCAAAAGTACTATTAGTAGAGTAAACAGACAGCCTACAGAATGGAAGAAAATATTTGCAAACTATACATCTGACAGAGGTCTAATATCACGCATCTATAAGGAATTTAAACAAATTTACAAAAACAAACTATGTTAAATAGTGGAGAAAGGACATGAACAGACACTTTTCAAAAGAAGATATACATGCAGCCAACAAGCATATGAAAAAAGGCTCAATATCATTGATCATTAGAGAAATGCAAGTCAAAACCACAATGAAATACCATCTCACACCAGTCAGAATGGCTATTACTAAAAAGTCAAAAAATAACATACTGTTGAGCTTATGGAGAAAAAGAACACTTACGTGCTGTTGATGGAAGTGTAAATTAGTTCAACCATTGTGAAAAGCAGTAAGGCAATTCATCAAAGGGGTAAAAGCATAACTACCATTTGACCCAGCAATCCCATTACTGGTTATATACCCAGAGGAAAATAAGTCATTCTTCCATAAAGACACATGCATGAGAATGTTCATCGCAGTACTTCACAATAACAAAGACCTGGAATCAACCTAAATGCACATCAATGACAGACTGCATAAGGCAAATGTGGTACATATATACTATGGAATACTATGCAGCCATAAAAAAAAGAATGAGGTTATGTCTTTTGTGGGAACATGGATGGAGTTGAAGGCTGTTGTCCTTAGCAAGCTACCTTAGGAACAGAAAACCAAATACCACATGTTCTCACTTATAAGTGGGAGCTAAATTATGAGAACACATGGACACATGGCAGGGAACAATGGGCACTGGGGCCTACGGGAGGATGGAGGGTAGGAGGAGGACCCCTCGATAGGATCAGAAAAAAATAACTATTGGGTACTAGGCTTAACACCTGGGTGATGAAATAAGCTGTATAACAAACCCCCATGATACGAGTTTACCCATAGAACAAACGTTCACATGTACCCCCAATGCTAAAATAAAAGTTAAAAAATAAAATAAAATAAAATAAAATAAAATAAAATAAAACAGAATTATCACATGATCGAGCACTCACACTTCTGAGTAACTATCCAAAACAATTGAAAACAGGGACTCAAAGCGATATTTACACACCCATGTCCATTGTAGCTTTATTCACAATCGCCAAGAGGTAAAATAAACCTAAATGTCCATCGCCAGATGATTGGATTAACCAGATACACATACAACGGAATATTATTCAGTCTTTAAATAGAGGAAACTCCTATTATATGCTACATTGAGGGGGAAACTTAATGTCATGTTAAGTGAAATAAGTCACAAAAACAGTTCACCTTTGAACAACACAAGTTTGAACTTCATAGGTCTACTTATACTTGAATTTGTTTTCAATAAAATTTACACTAAGTATGCCTGCCTCTCCTGCCTCTCCTTCCACTTCCTCTACCTCTTCTGCCTCTGACACTCTGAAACAGGAAGATCAGCCCCTCCCATTCCTCCTCCTCAGCTTATTCAGTGTGAAGGCAATGAAGATAAAAACTTTTATGATGATCCTTTTCTACTTAATAAATTGTAAATATATTTTCTCTTCCTTATGATTTTCTTTTTTTTTGTTTTTTAAAATATTTATTATCTTCCAACTTTTATTTTACATTCAAGAGTACATGTACAGATTTGTTACATGGGTAAATTATATGCCACAGGGGTTTGGTTTTATCACCTAGGTAATCGGCATAATAGCCAATGGGCAGTTTTCCAGTCCTCACTCTCTTCACACCCTCCTCCCTCAAATAGGGCCCAGTGTCTATTGTTCCCTATTTATGTCCATGTGTACTCAATGTTTAGCTCCCACTTACAAGTGAGAACATCTAGTATTTGGTTTTCTGTTCCTGTGTTAATTCACTTTAGGAGTATGGCCTCCAGCTCCATCCACGTAGCTGCAAAGGCCATAATCTCCTCTCTCTCTCTTTTTTTTTAATAGCTGTGTTGTATTCCATGATGTATACATACTATATTTTCTTTATCCAGTCCACCAGTGATGGACATCTAGTTTGATTCCAAGTCTTTGCTATTGTGAATAGTGCTGAGATGAACATAACATACGTGTTCATGTGTCTTTATGGTAAAATGATTTATATTTCAGTGGGTATATACCCAGTAACGAGATTGCTAGGTCAAATGGCAGTTCTATTTTAAGTTCTTTGAGAAATCTCCAGACTGCTTTCCACAGTGGCCAAACTAATTAACATTCCCACCAGCAGTATATAAGTGTTCCCTTTTGTCCACAAGCTCCCCAGCATCCGTTAGTTTTTGACTTTTTAGTAACAGCAATTCTGACTGGTATGAGGTGGTATCTCATTGTGGTTTTGATTTGCATTTCCCTAATAATTAGTGATATTGAGCATTTTTAAAATCTGCTGTTGGCTATGTGTGTGTCTTCTTTTCACAGGTGTCTGTTATTGTTCTTTTCCAATTTAAAAAATGCATTTTAATAGTTTTTGGGTTACAGGTTGTTTGTGATTACATGGATAAGTTCTTTAGTGGTGATTTCTGAGATTTTGGTGCACCTGTCACCCAAGCAGTGTCCACTGTACCCAGTATGTAATCTTTTTATCCTTCACCCTCCTCCCACCCTTCTTCCCAAGTCCCCAAAGTCCATTATATCATATCATCCTTATGCCTTTGTATCCTCATGGCTTGGTTCCCACTAATAAGTGAGAACATATGATGTTTTTCATTCCTGAGTTAACTTAGAATAATGGCCTCCAGCTTCATCCAAGTTGCTGCAAAGGTCATTATTTCATTTCATTTTACGGCTGAGTAGTATTCCATGGTGTATACATACCACAATTCCTTTATCAATTTGTTGCCTGATGCATATTTAGGTTGGTTCCATATTTTTGCAATTGTGAATTTTGCCACTATAAATGTATGTGCATGTGTCTTTTTCTTATAATGACTTCTTTTCCTTTGGGTAGATAGGCAGTAGTGGGATTGCTGGATCAAATGGTAGTTCTACTTTTAGCTGTTTAAGGAATCTCCACGCCATTTTCCATAGTGGTTTTACTAGTTTACATTCTCACCAGCAGTATAAAAGTGTTACGTTTTCACCACATCCACTCCAGCATCTATTATTTTTTGATTTTTAAATTATGGTCATTCTTGCAGGAGTAAGGTGGTATCTCACTGTGGTTTTAATTTGCATTGCCCCAATAATTAGTGATATTGAGCATTTTTTCATATGTTTGTTGGCTGTTTGTATATCTTCTTTTGAGAATTGTCTATTCATGTCCTTTGCCCACTTTTTGATGGGATTATTTACTTTTTGTCTTGCATATTTGAGTTCCTTGCAGATTCCAGAGATTAGTTCTTTGTCAGATGTATGGTTTGCAAATATTTTTTCCCAGTATGTGGGTTGTCTGTTTACTCTGCTGATTATTTATTTTGCTGTGCAGAAGCCTTTTCATTTAATTAGGTCCCATTTATTTATTTTTTATTTTGTTGCATTTGCTTTTGGGTTCTTAGTCATGAATTCTTTGCCAAAGCCAATGTCTAGAACAGTTTTTTCAGTGTTATGTTCTAGAATTCTTATGGTTTCAGGTATTAGATTTAAGTCTTTGATCCATCTTGACTTGATTTTTGTATAAAGTGAGAGATGAGGATCCAGTTTCATTCAACATGTGGCTTGCCAGTTTTCCCAGCACCATTTATTGAATAGGGTGCTCCTTCCCCACTTTATGATTTTGTACGCTTTGTCAAAGATAAGTTGGCTTTATGTATTTGGCTTCACTCCTGGGTTCTCTATTCTTTTCCACTGGTCTATGTTCCTATTTTTATACCAGTACCATGCTGTTTTGGTAACTATAGCCTTGTAGCATAATTTGAAGTCAGATAATGTTATGCCTCCAGATTTGTTCTTTTTGCTTGATATTGCTCTGGCTATGTGGGCTCTTTTATGGTTCCATATGAATTGATTTTCTTAATAACATTTTCTTCTTTTTAGTCTACTTTATGGTAAGAATATTTCATATAAAATACATGTTAATCAACTGTTTATGTTATTGGTAAGGCTTCTGGTCAACAGTAGGCTGTTAGTGGTTATGTTTTTGGGGAACCAAAAGTTATACACAGACTTTTGTGCAGGGAGTTGGTGCCCCTACATTGCTCCAGGGTAAGCTATATTGTATGATTCCACTTTTATAAGTTATCTAACAGAGTCAAACTCTTAGAAACATAAAGTGGTGGTTGTCAGGGGCTGGGAGGAGATAGGAAAAGGAAAGTTGTTCAATTAATATAGATTTTCAGTTTTGCAAGATGAAAAATATGTAGAGCTCTGTTGTACAATAATGTGCATATAATTAACACTATTGTATTGTATATAAAAGTTTAAGATAGTAAACCGTATGTTGTGTTTTTTACCGCAATAAAAAAATTACTGGCAGAAAACCCTCCCTCATGAAAAGAAAAAGTATATACATACACATATATACATATTATGTATGTAGGTATGTGTGTGAGTTTCTTTATTGTATTTTTGGGGTTTTCTTTTTCCAAATTTTCTTTAATGAGTATTCATTGTTTTCATTAAAAAATAATTTGGAAATTTTAGTTCATGAAAGAAATTCTGTCCCCAAACCCTACTTATTCCATGAAACTATCCTTGTTTAATATCATCCATCTCTTTTCAATTTTCTGTTCTTTCCACACCTCTATTCTTACTTTCACATTGGTTTTCAGTATTTGTGGATATTCTCTATGTATGTTTCAGGATGGACTCCTTATTAGATTGAAAGTTCTTCAACAAGAAAAAAATTTGTCTTCAAATTCTTCGATATTTTGTTGCCTACCTATAAACTACCTTTTTGTGTGTGAATGCTCAGATTAGATTTTAGTAGGACAGCATTTCTCAAATTATGTATCACGGGTCTCTAGTTTCCTGGAGATGCTCCACAAATGAAGAGTTTCGTAAAGAAATAACTTTAGGAACATTTCATGCTTTCTGTGCCTGTTTAGAATTCACAATGCATATAAGCATATTAAAGGTTCTGAAAAATCCTGCTGTATATAAACCTGCTTAACTTACTTTAACTCAGCACTTCCCAAACAAATTTGATATACAGCACTCTTTAAAAATAAAAAAGAAAACCTATTGACATTGGCTGCTTTCTGGAATACTTTGTAGAAAATCATTTATTGGCTGGGCATGGTGGCTCACGCCTGTAATCTCAGCACTTTGGGAGGCTGAGACCGGCAGATCACCTGAAGTCAGGAATTCAAGACTAGCCTGGCCAACATGGTGGAACCTCATTTCTACTAAAAATACAAAAATTAGCTGGACATGGTGGCGGGCACCTGTAATCCCAGCTACTTGGGAGGCTGAGCCAGGAGGATCACTTGAACCCAGAAGGTAGAGGTTGCAGTGAGCCGAGATCATGCCATTGCACTCCAGCCCAGGTGATAGAGTAAGACTCTGTCAAAATAAATAAATAAATAAACAAATATTTTTTAAACAAAAGAAAATCAAGTATTAACTCCTAGAAGACAGGGGCAGATAATATATCTTATTCCTCTTTGTACTTGCCATATCATGATGTCTGACACATAATAGTGTTGAACAAAGTAAGTGTTTTTGTGTGAATAAAGAAGTACCAGAAAGTGAGCTTCTATGAAGACCACAGTTATATGTGGCTACATAGTTGTAGTTAAGGGCATGTTGATCAGGTTTTAAAAATACATTTAGCAATTTTTTAAATTGAGTACACAAGAAGCTGGTCAATAGAAAAATATATGAAAATGTCCCAACCTCAGGATGAAGGCAAAATTATAGGCCTGGAAGATTAGCTAAGGACAGCACAGCTTACATGCCATGAACCATGTATGCACAGAACATTCAGACAACATGCAACATTTAAGATCATCTGGTCCAATTCTTCTCAAACATTTGCATTGGCATAACCCTATTGGCCAAAGATAGTGAACACATACATTGAAAGAGGTCTGTAGAAGTCTAACTGGCCAGATACCAACAGGGAGTTTCACTGAAGTTTTATATTTTATTTCAAAAGAAAAAAATCAGTTCTATAATTGTTCCATAATATTCCTGAGTTTAAACATAAAAATAATATTTTACATGTATTAGTTGACTGGCACAGTACTTCTGTTTGAGATGCAAAGCCTATTCCAACTCTTCCATTTAACAGTGGGAAAACTAACATCCACAGAGAGAAAGTGACTTTTTCAGGATCACACAGCAAATCACTGGCAAATCTCATCAGGCCTCCTGACTGCCAGTTCTGGGCTCTTTCCTGGCTAAATACAGCTCTCCCACCTCACACAAGACTCACAAAATAGAAATCGACTCAGCAATTCCACTCCTAGGTACCAATCCTAAAGAAATGATTGCAGACAGAAAGAAAAATCCAAAGATGTTGTTTATATTAGCATTAAACTGTAAAGGCTCTAGATTTCTAATAATGGGAACATGGCTAAATAAAATCCATGTGATAGAATATTTTGGAACCATTAAAATGATGCTTATAAGGAGTTATACAGTATTAAATTTAAAAATATGAAAACAGGCTTTTCTACCCTGTAATATATATATTAACTATCTACTATTTTTCTATCTCAAATGCAGTGCTCAAAATATTACAAGTGACCATTGTTGAGCAGTGGGGAAATGGACAATTTACATTTTCTTCTTTATACTTTTCTGTTTTCCACATTCTCAGCAATGAACATACAACTTTTATAATTAGAATTAAGTAGAGTATTATTTTAAATTTATTTGTAATTTAAAAAATATTTATGGGAAGTTAAACATAATGCTTGGCTCTTTTAGTTATCTGATGCTGAGTTTCTTTCCAGACCCTTCTTTCTCTGTCTGGAAGAGCTACCACAAGTTGCGTGTTGGTTGCACTGTTTTCACCCAAAGGTTCTAAGCCCACTGGTAAACACTGGGAAGATGATAACAGAGAATGCCCTCTACACATATAGTGCATGTCTGAGCTGCCAGGATGAACCTTGGACAGAAATCCCCTTGTGTGGCTGGCTTTGTCCTGATTCTTCTCTTTTCCACCTTTCTTCCCGGTTCCCTTGCTGGATTTTTACTCTAGAAAGAGCCATCATGCAAGTCATGCCCAACCTGTGAGCACCTGGGCAGTTCTTGCTCACTGTAGCATTTGTCAGTGAGAAAACAACATCCTCAGAGGCTGCAGACACTTGTGTAATGCCATCAAATGAAGTTGGACTTTTGTTTCCAAAAGGGAGGAACACAGTATCCCGAAAGGAAAATGTCTTGAAATAAACCAGTATAACACATCGTTCTAACACAGTGGTTCTCAAACTCTTGAGTGTGGGTTAGAATAGCGTGGAGGGCTTGTGAAAACATCCAGCTGGGTCCCACCCTCAGAGATTCTGATTCTGTATATGGAAAACAGGGCTGGGAAGATGAAAATTTACCTTTCTGCCAAGTTCCCAAATAACGCTGATGTTGCTGGTCTGGGGGCCACACTTTGAGAGCCAATGCTCAGGCAGAATCAGAGTCCTGTTTAAAACCAGGGAAAGGAGGGTCCCTGTGGCTGTGGACCTAAGGCTCTTAGCAGAAGAAACGTTTGATTCATGAATTTCTTTCCTTTCTTTAGCCTAGTCATTCTTTCCTTCTGTCCCTATTTAGGAGCTGTTCATTCACTCATCCAGCAACTTAAAGAGCACCCAGAATACACTAGACAATAAACACGGAGCAATAACCAGGACAGATAAGGTCTAACTTGGGGAAACCTCTAACCCAGTGGGAATGGTCAGCATTGATCCAATTGTGTTGTGCATTTCCAGTGTTATTTGAGAATGTTCTACTCTATTACGGTAGATGTGAAACTGTTGTGATGTGTTAACTATAGATAACGAGTAAGCAAGCATCTTGTGAGACAGTCAGGATTCATAAGATAAGTAAATATAAATAAGTAGAGCACATTAAGAGAAATCTGATATTCCTGAGGCACCAAATATTTGTGAAACACTAAATATACATGAGGCATCTGAGGCATTTAATATACAGTGTTAACTTAGCTACCCTTGGTGAGACTCTGGCCCCATGTGTCCTCTGCCCAAGAAACACAAGTAAAACCCAAAGGTGCTCATCATGCTAGTTGGCCAAAGGTACTTGTTCCTGCATCTTTCATAGAGCAGGTATGCGACTGGGGTTCCAGGTATCTTCCACTTTGAGGGGCCCTTAGTCAAATCTCAACTCTGGTCTTGTAACCATACCATCCATGTGAAAGGCTGAGGTGGCAGAGAGAGAAACAGAGCATGTGCACTTGGCTTAACCCAGGATTCCGGTGGTAGTGTGGTCCTTCCACCCTACTTGCACCCATCCTTTGTGTGTTATTCTGTCCCATCCCTGTCCCCTAACTTCTTGCTGTATGTTTTAAATTGGTTCAAACATTTTAGTTTTATCTGTGAGACCTTCTGCTCCATGACCTCTGGGATAGCTTGCCTTGTAATATACAGCATCGATGTAATTTCCTACAATACCCTAATAATCATGCAAACACATTACAAGCATATCTTACTACATTTGCTCTCTGCTTTTGGCATTCCCTCTACCCTTTACCGCAGCTTAACCCTTAAGCTTGTCTTTGGAAAGAGAATGAACACAAAACAGACCTGGGTAACAACTATCTGGCAGGCTTACTCCAAAAATCAGAATAAGTATGTGTGAGTGTCTGGGGAAGTGTCTGGTTTGCAGTGTGTTCCCCACAAAAGTAACTATTAGTATTATGCTTCTATGTTTCTACGCTTCTACGCTTCTGCCTTCTACAAGATAATACTGCCTTCTAAAAAACAATACAAAATCTCAAAACCTTCTTCAATTCTTAAAGGCCTTTTTTTGTTTTGTTTTGTTTTTGTTTTTTTTTTTACAAAGCAGCACTAAATTATGCGGCAAAGTCGCATCATATAATGAGCTTGGTCACAGCTTTATTTCTGTTTCTTTCCCCAGAGCACAGGCTCTCCCTCACTCTCTGTTTTAAGGGACTGCTTCTCATATTGCTTGGGTATAATTACTCTGCAACCCACAAAACAAAGGCCATGTCTGGGGTTCATCCATTGACACTATCACTTTGTCCCTACTTGAAACTCCTATCACTTAATGACAAACATTATATGTTTCTTCTGTAAAATCAATGCTTTGTAATTCATCAACCCCCCAACAAAGCGAGCCCTCCTCTCTGAGAAATCATGGGAACCCCCTTCCTATTTGAAACGTTCTATAGCACTGACTTCCATGAACTCCACAAAACAGCTGTCTGTATCAAGACAGGAAAAGCTGGGACACATTTAGTAAGGTTTTGTTTAGGATTTTTTAAATGCAGCCTGGAGGGATCTCCCTTCTGCTAGAGCTGAGAAATGAAGCTGCAGAACCCGACTGAAAGCAGCCATTCGGAGGAGCAGCTGAAAGTTATTTCACCATGAAGCCGGCCTTGGCAGGCCTCCGACACTCCATATGGTGGCAGCTCTGGCCTCTAGGAAGCCCCCAGATCATTCTCCCCGCTTGGTTTGCATTGTTTATAATCCCAGCATGTGTGTTTGAAAGGCAATTATATAGAAAAGATGCCTCACTCTGAATTTTTTCCCCTATTAACTTTTATGTGAATAATCCACTGAGCTGTAATTTAATATTTATTCCATGTATGTATTCTCTGTTCATCTAAGTTGTACGACAATTAAACATGACTTGAACCAAGAAAGACTCAAGGAAGCAAATGAAGTTGTTACCCTCAAGGGGCTAAGGTGTGAAAAATATGTATACTGTCTTAGTCAGTTTGGGCTGCTATAACAAACTACTATAGACTGGGCAGCTTATTAACAATAGACATGTATTTCTCACAGTTTGAGAGGCTGGCAGTCTGAGATCAAGGTGGAGCATGGTTGGGTTGTGGTGAGGGCTCTCTCTTCCAGGTTGCAGACAGCTGACTTGTTCCTGTGTCCTCGCATGGCAGAAAGAGGGCTAGTGAGCTCTCTGGAGTCTCTTGGATAAGGGCACTAATCCCATTCATGAGGCTTCCACTGCCGTGATGCACTTCTCAAGGCTGCACTTCCTATATCATCACCTTGAGGGTTAGAATTTCAACATATGAATTTGGGGAGGACACATTCAGTCCATAACATCCATTTTCCTGTGCACTCTAGAGGCCTTTGAAACACCAAGTCCTCCTTCATTCCCCAGCTCTACCCTCTGCTTCCCTAGAAAGCTGCACACAGACTCCTCCTTCAGCCCCAAATTCAAAGCTTTTATGCATAAAGAGGTCAGCTCTGTGACCGCATCAGACCCCACAGAAACAAGGCAGTTTCTCTCCTGGCTCAGCCCATGTGAAAGGCACCCTGCTAGGGAAATGCTGATACCATGAATTTGCTTAGAGTGAGAATCTGCTGTCACTTTTTATCACTTGATGGAAAAGTAGAGAACTATTAGTCCTCCTTCCCTGCTGAGCTCAAGAGTAAGGTTCATGCTGTCCAACAGAAATATAATACAAACCACAAATGCTTGCTGTCTTCAGATATATGCAATTTAAGATATGCTAGTAGCCACATTTAAAAAAAAGAATTATAATAATAAATTGTATTTAACCCAACATATCCCAATTCTATCATTTCAACATGTAATCAATATAAAAATTATTAATAAAAAATTAAGTTATCTTTTTACAGTAAATCTTCAAAGCCTACTGTGCATTTTGTATTTACAGCACATCTCAATTTGAACTGGTACCATTTCAAGGACTCACTTGCCACATATGACCAGTGGCTACCATATGGGACTACATAGGTTTAGAGGCTCGAAAACAAAGTGAGTGGCAGAAAGAGAACCTCTGAGTGAGAAATCTCCATGGAAATCACATTCTCTTTCACATTTTTTGGGAATTTTCTTCTGTCTGATGAGTGCAGCATAGCTGCTGAAGAACACTTCCTCTGGGATGAGGCTCACCTGTATCTATACCAAGAAAGTTTCCTTCTTTACCTGCCCCTCTTCTTCAGAGCATTGCTATTCCCACTCCCTGTGCACACAGATCCTCTGGTGCTGATTCAATAGATCTAGAGTCTCCCCTCCTCATTCCTCTCCAATTGTGCCCTTCTAATAAGCTCCCTAGTGACTCTGCTCTGCTGATCCTTGAATCCCACTTTGAATAGCGAGGTGCTGGATACCGATGCTCTCCAAAGCTGTGCACATTTGATCCAATGGAGGCAGTGGATGTCATGGTGGGAAGAATGTGAACTTGTACTCACACCACCAGAGCATAAGCTTCAGTCCACCATGTGCTAGCTGTGAGCTGGGTAAGCTACTCAACCTCTCTAGGCCTCAGTCTCCTTTTCTATTAAAATGGAGGCAATAGTAGGGCTAACACATTGGGTGGTGCTAGCACATAAGAAATGATCAGCAAAGCTCAGACATTTTAGCTTTATGACATTCAATTCAGCCTAATTCAGACATTGAGAAAAGGAAGGAATTACATTTTCTTGATTTAAACAGAAATGTGTCTAGCTTAATCGTTTCCTTAAGGAAGCCTTCCCTAACCATCTAGTTTGAAGTAGATGTACAGTCATGCATTGTTTAATGGTGGGGATATATTCTGATAAATGTGTCATTAGGCAATTTTGTCGTTGTGCAAATATCATAGGATGTGCTTACTAAACCTAGATGGTACAGCCTATTACACACCTAAGCTTTATTGTTGTTAGGCAATAAACCTGCACAGGATGTGAGTGTACTAAATACTATAGGCAATTGTAACTCAATAAGTATTTGTGCATCTAAACATGTTTAAACATAGAAAAGGTAAAACAAAAATATGATATAAAAGATAAAATATGATAGAACTGTGTAGGGCACTTACCGTGAATGGAGCTTGCAACACTGAAAGTTGCTCTGGGTCAGGCAGTGGTGAGTGTATGTGAAGGCTGGGACAGTACCGCACACTAGTGCAGACCTTATAAACACTGTACACTTAGGCTACACTAAATGTAGAAGAAGATTTTTTCTTTCTTCAATAATAAATTAACTTTAGCTTACTGTAAGTTTTTTACTTTATAAACTTTTTAACTTTTAAAAACTTTTTGACTGTTTTGTAATAATGCTTAGCATAAAACACAAACACATTTTACAGTTGTCCAAAAATATTGTCTCTTTATATCCTTGTTCTGTAAACTTTTTTCCATTTTTAAACCGTTTTTTAACTTTTAAAACTTTTTTGTCAAAACTAAAACACATTAGTCTAGGCCTACATAGGGACAGGATCATCAATACCACTGTCTTCCCCTTCCACATCAGGTCCCACTGGAAGGTCTTCAGGGACAATAACACGAATGGAGCTGTCATCTCCTAGGACAACAATGCCTTCTTCTGAGGGACACCTGCCTAAGGCTGTTTTACAGTTAACTTAAAAAAAATAAGTAAAAAGAGTATCATCCAAAATAATGATAAAAAACATAGTCTAGTAAATACATAAACCAGTAAGATAGTCATTTGTTATCCTTATGAAATATTACGCAACTGGTAAAGTGGTAGGTTTTTTTACACCAGCATCACCACAAACACATGAGTAATGGGTTGTGCTATAATGTTGTGAGACCTATGATATCACTAGTTGACAGGAATTTTTCAGCCTCGTTGTAACCTTATGGGACCACTATTATATATGCAGTCTGTCATTCACTGAAACATAGTTATGTGCAGGACTGTGGATGCATCCCCTGTTCTCAGATGTGTATATCTCCAGCATAGCCTTTATCACAAATTACCAGTTTTAGTCCATTTGGGCTGCTATAACAGATTATTAGAAACTAAGTGACTTATAAATCACATATATTTGCTTCTTATAGTTCTGGGGGCTGAGATGTCCAAGATCAAGATGCTGGCAGATTTGGTGTCTGGTGGCAGCCCATTTCCTGCTCACAGGTGGAGCCTTCTCACTGTGTCCTCATAAGGTGGAAGAAAAGAGGTGGCTCTCTGGGGACTCTTTTAAAAGGTTGCTAATTCCATTCATGAGGGCTCTGTCCTTATGTTCTAATTACCTCTCCAAAGCCCTCACTACCTAATACCATTGCCTTGGGGGTTAAGATTTCAACATACACATTTTAGGCAGACACAACATTCAGCCCATAGCGATACTATAATTATTAACTTATTTCTCTGTCTCCTGCAGAGGAATTTCAGTAGTTTGAAGGCAGCAAGGGCAGCATCTCACTCAGTGTTTTCTTATTGCTGGAGACCTAATGCTGGTTTGGCTGCTTAATGGTTTGGCACCTGGGGAATTTGTTAATGATATCAATTCATAGGCTCCACCTCCAGATAGTCTGGTTCAGTGGGTTCCATTTGGACCCAGAAATCCAGATTTTTTAAAAAAGCACCTCATAGATTCTGCCACCTAGTCAGGTTTGGAAACCAGTGGATTTTCCCTCTTTGTATCTGTGGTACCCACCAGTGCCTGGCATGTAGTCGGATCCAAATAAAATGTTTGCTGATTGAACACATCAGCCTTTCCATTGACACAGCAAGTCATAATCTCCAAAGGGTTTGCTTATATATAAAATCCTACCTGCAGGGGTGGATCAGGTTTTGTGGAACCCAACCCTTAGTCAATCTGAGGGGCCTCCTTAAAAAAGAAATATAAAATTAGCAGTGAACATTAATATTTATTTAAAATGAAAAAAATCACAACAAATTACAAACTGAAAAAAATGACAAATGCTGCATTATAAAAACTACTTACTACCTTTACTAACTAATTGCCTGATATGCCTCTGTAATACTTTTTACCTTTTTTTTTTTTTTTGGAAAGGGAGGAAATACTATTTTATCATCTATATATTAATGATTTTATTATGTTATTGATAGCAAAATTTTCAATAGTGAAATAATGACATTGAGTCATTTCTCTAACATAGTTCATCACATTTTGTTTCCCTTAAAATCTGTAGTTTTTACACACTTACTATTTGTAGTATTTCTACTAGTGTGTGTTCTACAAACACAGAAATCTTAAAAATCATATTTCTTGTAACTGCCCTAAAACTATGTGTGGATAATGTGTATTTGTGTATTTGTGTATTCTCCATTATCAAGTATAATCCTAGCATAATCTTTCTTAACTAGATGTTGATGAACTGAATTATCCAATCACAACATTATACAGCAGATGAGTTTGTGTCCTTTGTAGGGACATGGATGCAACTGGAAACCATCATTCTCAGCAAACTATTGCAAGAACAGAAAACCAAACACTGCATGTTCTCACTCATAGGTGGGAATTGAACAATGAGATCACTTGGACACAGGAAAGTGAACATCACACACAGGGTCCTATTGTGGGGTGGGGCGAGCGGGGAGGGATAGCATTAGGAGATATACCTAATGTAAATGATGAGTTAATGGGTGCAGCACACCAACATGGCACATGTATACATATGTAACAAACCTGCCCGTTGTGCACATGTACCCTAGAACATAAAGTATAATAAAAATAAAAAATAAAAAAAAAAGAAAAGAATTTTCCACAAACCACCTTCTGGCTCCAAACCTTGTTTTTCCTCTTCTACCTACGTATTTCCAGTGTTGGGGCTGTAGGAGGCCTCATATCACAGTGTGGCTTCTGTCTCACACCTTTGGGTCACAACACCACAGGAGTCAACACAGTGACTACTATGGGGTAGTAGAATGATCCCTGGAAGCCTTTTTTAAACTGGAACGACTAGCAATAACTTTACCGTATCTGAAAATGACTGACAAATCTAATGATTCCATCACACCCAAACTAAATGTATCTCCAACTCAGCTTTCTCTAAGCTGGATTCTCAAAATGCCTTTAGCCAGTCCATTAACAACCATCACAAGGGGAAATGCAATAAAGGGGAATACAAACTGGAAAGAAACAGCAATCTTAAACAATAGCTGTTAAAATCTTACTTTTGCAATGTAATTTAAAGATATGACCGTGTGAACACATTGCCTGAACTCCTCCCACGGTTGTGTAAGGGACTTAGGCACGTATAAGTCTCAATATCCAATCTCAGAGAGCTTCACAGTCGATCTACCTCTGCCCATTTGATCCTCACAATCCCTGCATTAGATAGAGTTACCTGGTTGTGTGAAACAGAAACAACTCTGGGTCAGCAGGAATGCATTTACTGGAAACATATCAGTCCCAAGAACAGAAGGAAGAGCTGAAAAACCATTTCTCTGAAAGCAGCTCTTAGATCCAGGAAGCAAAAACACATCAATACGCTTTTCAGATTTTCCCCCTTAGGATAAGTGGGATTCAAATGTTTTTCAGCCATTGCTTCAATAGTTCAAAAATGTGATTCCAGGGACATAATGAGCATGGCTCATGGGCCCACCCCCTTGTCCAGGGAGGAGATGGGTGACTTGATTGATACTTCCACCAAGACTGGGTCCAATGGGAAGACGCCTGGTTACCCAAAACTGGATCAGGTGCTGGTATCAGAATAAGGGGAACATGGAGCCAGCCTCTCACTCAGAGAGAGTGAAGCCCACAGTCTTCTCTGCTATGAGAAACTCATCAGCCAAAAAGCCTAATCAAAATTGAGTGTGTGCCAGCCAGCAGCATTGCTCCCTCCAGGTGGTTATCAGTAAGGAGTCTTATAATGACATTTGCTTTCTGCAGCTAGGAGTTGCCTAAGCTCCTTGAAGCATAGCAGAGCTAACAGGGAGAGCCCTGGGATAAAAATCTTGCCAGGAGTTCCCACAGTTGGACCCAAACTAATGCTTTTTCCAAGTGCAGAGCAGCAAAATCTGAGTTGTGGCTATCATTGGCAATGGTTCTCAATAACAGCATGCGTTCGAGTCCCTGGAAGGGTTTCTTATGATGCCGATTGCTGGGGCCCATGACTTCAGCAGGTCTGGGGTGGGATTTCAGACTCTGCATGTTTAACATGCTCCCAGAGGATGATGATGATGCTTGTCTGAGGACCACATCTTGGAACCTACTGGTTTTAGAGACTTCTCTATCTTCTCCACATGATTACTGCAAGGGATTCCACACCCTCTACCTGGCTCAGCTATCAAGGAGAAGCCTTCAAGGTTGCTATCAAAGGATAAGCAGCGTATCAAGTCATCCAGCAACTGATCACTGGCTTTAAGACACAGCATATAAGTTTGTGTACACACCAGAGGTTCTAATTTTGGACCAGATAATTATTTGATGTGAGTGGTGTCCTGTGCACTGTAGAATGTTTAGAAGCATCTCTGGCCTCTCCCTTTTAGATGCCAGTAGTATCCTGTCCCCCTACCCATGGCCAGCTGTGACAATCAAAACTATCTCTAGACATTGCCAAATGTCACTTGGGAAGTGGGGGGAGCAAAATCGCCTCCAGCTGAGAACCGCTAATATGTGTGAGAACATGCTTCTGCAGCATGAGTGTGTTCTAGGGGACAGCATTCAAGATTTCTCCAGCTGGGCTCTATGTAGTCCCTTAGAGCAAACTGTAAGTTGACATAAATCATAATGATGCCTTTCCTTTCGTGCACACATTTTTAGGGCTATTTCACTTACTCAAGTTCCTCTGATTCCTGACCTGTGTGATTGGTACGCAAATAGTACCATCTTCCCCATTTTAAGAATCTCATACTCTGCTGACTGAGCGAGCTAGCCAGGTGCTCTGTTGTCTCTCTAAAACTCAGAAAGTCTCAAAGAGGTTTCAGATTTGCCCAAGTTTACACAGATAATAAATCTCAGAAAATGACCAGAATACATGCCCTCTAATTTCTAGGCCGATGAATTGTCCATCACATGATGCAATATGCATTCATTCTATAAACATTTCATAAATAGCACTAGGTAACAGATTTTCATAGTTTTTGGTGGTCAAAAAGCCAGAAAAGACATGAAAACATTGGTTTGTACAGATGGTGGCCTTTGAAAATCCCAACCAGGCCAATGAAATCTATGCATTACAGGTTAGTTGTTGTTGTTGTTGTTGTTGTTTTGAGACAGTCTCACTCTGTTGTCCAGGCTGGAGCAAAGTGGCGAGATCCTGGTTCACGGCAACCTCCGTCTCCTGGGTTCAAGTGATTCTCCTGCCTCAGCCTCCTGAGTAGCTGAGATTACAGGCACCCGCTACCACGCCCTGCTAATTGTTTTATTTTTAGTAGAGAAGGGGTTTCACCACGTTGGCCAGGCTGGTCTGGAACTCCTGACCTCAGGTGATCTGCCTGCCTCGGCCTCCCAAAGTGCTGGGATTACAGGCATGAGCCACCATGCCCAACCTAAGACTTAGTTCTATAAGCTCCTCCTAAGGACAAGTCGATAGCCACGGAGGCTTCTTGTTATATAGGATCAGGTAAACTTAAAGTTCCCTTGGAAATGTACCTGATCAAGCCAATGAGATTCTTCTGATGGCTAGTCTAGGCCCTGTAGCCATAAGCAGAGCAAGGACACCTTGCCTCAGATTTATCCAAGTTACCTCTACTCTTTCTAATATGTCAAATAATATTTTCAGTGGATAACGTCCAGGCCTAAGTCACCTATGTAACAATCTCTCTCTCTCTCTCTCTCTCTCTCTCTCTCTCTCTCTCTCCCCCTCACTGTCACCCTGAATTTATTCCAGAGAGGATCTGAAGCCAAAGCTCATAGTGAAACATCAATCCACACAGAGTTCAATAAATGCTAGAAATTCAGGGTTAAGGCATCTCTACATGCACGCTATTTCCACCTCCCATCATATCTACCAGCTTGCACTGCAGTGTATGACTCTGGTTTGTTGGAATGAGTGGTTGGGCAAAGACAAACCCTCACAGGCTACATGTATTTATGTGAAATATTTTTCCTATTACTTTAATTTGGCCTCCCTGCCTTTCTAATTTGCTTGTTTACTGTCCTAAAGAGAAAGCAATATTCACTTCAGTTTGAGCATACAACATGCCAAGAAATTACAGACAAGAACAAATCCAGGAAATTAAGAAGATAGCCCAGTAAAATGTAAGTATGGGAAACAACCCATAGCCTTTAGGTTTTTATGCTAATTTGAAAGCATCCCTAGTAAGTGTGTGTGTGTGTGTAACCATTATCAGGGTCTTACTAGTGAGAAAACTAATAAACGACACACAATTTGTCTGGTTTTCAAAGCTGATTGTCATTTTTGTCTTCTGCCTCTTAGGCTCAAAAAAAAAAAAACTTTCAATGTGAATTTAACATGGTTGAGGGTTGCTGAGTGAGCCAGCAGGGCTATCCCAGAGAGGGCAATGGACTTCACTCCTAGTGAGATCAAAACAGAGCTCTCAGCTGGAAAGAACCACCTAAATAAGCCCTAAAATAAACTAATAATGAAAGCTTGGATTCTCCTGATCCCAGCCTCCCTCTCTGTGTGAGATTGTCTCAATGTTCCAGCATGCTGTTGGAGGCTCTGGTGATGCCAGGCAGATGGAGTTACAAAAATAATCGCCCAGCCAGAATGTTCACTACCAAGTGGCAATGAATTCGTGTCATGACTGCACATGCCCGAGTGATTTCACCATCCAAACAAGATGAAGTTACTCTAATGGCTCCCACTGGCTCCATATGGCCTCTCGATGTTCTATTCCCTGCGGTGGGATTTCCTTTGGTCTTATTTCTTGCTGTGAAATTTATTAAGAGGAAGAAAGGGAATAATAATGAAACACAAAACCCTTACTTACCTGAGTTTGTCTGAAGAAAAGGAAATTCTATGGAAAATACATGGAAAGAAAAGACCAAATGAAACTGTAGCACCTCTTCAGTCTTTGACCACATCTTCAATAAAATAAAATAAGAACTTCTTGAACTAAAATTTTATGATGCTATTTGTTCTGGGTATATTGTGTGTTTCTATTAATACTCTTGAAGACAGTTGTGTCAACATCTATAGAGATTTGAAGTAATTAACAATATCAATTTCACCAAAAATATTCAAATAATTGAATAGAAAGTTAAAAGCATGCGTATTGGGTTATCAGTTTATTACCTTCTAGCTGTGGAAGTTTGGGCAAATTACTTAACAGCTCCACTTCATTTTTCTCATCTTTAAACTAGCCATACAAGTGATGGTCTTGTTGAGTTTTATGAAAATTCTATATGTAAAGGTAAAACTAAAGCATGTTATCAAAAGTTGGTGAAAAAAGTAGGGAATATAGAGTTATAAAGGTAAATATTAGAAACTAAAATTGTTAATATAAATATCAAGTTTTAGGAGGGCAGGAGGAAGAGGTATAGTGTGTGAGAACTTAAGCCTCATCTTTTTATTGAAAAATTAACAAAATGTCATTTGTAGGTGATAGATTTAAAAATGGAAGTATATAAATATTAACTAAATTTAGTGTAAACCACCATAAAAGCAAAGGACAGCAATGTTAAAGGTTGATTCTGGGATGTGGGGCAGGGATGAGTGAGTGTTGTATGCAAGGCTATTACTTTTTACCATAGTCTCTTCTGTATTCTTGGATCTACTTCCACATGCAAACATATGCTTCTATTTAATAAAAACTAAAGCATCATAAAATTAATAAGAATCAAAAATACAAAAAGGTTTAAATCAAAATAATACTGTGAAAAAAATTAACATATAGTTTCTTTTTTTACAAGTCTAATATTTTATTAATTATACAATATAAGAAAACTTTTCAACTATTTTTCGTGTGTTATAATTAACCGTAGCACGTAATTTAAAATATTAATCAAATATGAGGGAAAATACTTTCATCAGATATACATCCAGTTATTGCCTATCATTTGATGTCTAATGAGACATATTTCTTCAGCTGTATTTTGAAGCATATTTAATAAACATTGATTCAGAGAAGTACAAATATAACTATTTCAGTAAACATAATACACATAGTTATGAAACATTATCTTAAAAAATTGTCTTTTACTCTAGGCAAGAGAAACTTTTCCAATTATCCTTTAAACTTAGTCTTCCAATTATCCTTTAAATACTTAGTCTTAAAATAAGACAAAGTGTTTATTATCTAATGTAATAGTACAGGTGTATTACAGTATATGAGTAGGAGGATGTGATCTGGAACTAGGCTGCATAGCTTCAAAACTTAGCCCCTTATGTGTTTCTGTACAAGCTATTTAGACTTTTAGAAACACTTTTCTTTTCTGTAAAATGAAAATAATATTGACTACCTAATAGAGTTTTCATGAGAATTAAATATATTTAATACCTGGAAGCCCTTAGAACATTGCCTCTCCCTATGCCATTGGCAAGTATCAATAAATGTCAGCTATTATTATTACTACCTCCTATTTTCAGCAAAATTTATCTTTTTATTTTTTTTTATTATACTTTAAGTTCTAGGGTACACATGCACAATGTGCAGATTTGTTACATATGTATGCATGTGCCATGTTGGTGTGCTGTACCCATTAACTCGTCATTTACATTAGATATTTCTCCTAATACTATGCCTCCCCCATCCCCCTCCCCACAACAGGCCCCACTGTGTGATGTTCCCCACCCTGTGTCCAGGTGTTCTGATTGTTCAATTCCCACCTATGAGTGAGAACATGCAGTGTTTGGTTTCCTGTCCTTGTGGTAGTTTGCTCAGAATGGTTTCCAGCTTCATCCATGTCCCTACAAAGGACATGAACTCATCCTTTTTTATAGCTGCATAGTATTCCATGGTGTATATGTGCCACATTTTCTTAATCCAGATCTATCATTGATGGACATTTGGGTTGGTTCCAAGTCTTTGCTATCGTGAATAGTGCCGCAATAAACATACATGTGCGTGTGTCTTTATAGTAGCATGATTTATAATCCTTTGGGTATATACCCAGTAATGGGATTGCTGGGTCAAATGGTATTTCTGGTTCTAGATCTTTCAGGAATCGCCACACTGTCTTCCACAATGGTTGGACTAGTTTACACTCCCATCAACAGTGTAAAAGTGTTCCTATTTCTCCACATCCTCTTCAGCACCTGTTGTTTCCTCACTTTTTAATGATTGCCATTCTAACTGGTGTGAGATGGTATCTCATTGTGGTTTTCATTTGCATTTCTCTGACGACCAGTAGTCCTAAGCTGAGCCAGAGTATATGGGGACTCTAAACCTTCACCCCTCTAACACTCGCCCTGTGTGCAGTTTCTGCGGGTACCTGGGGTGAGAAACCAGCTTAGTATGTGTGCCCCAGGCCTGTACCCTGGGAACAGAGAAGACAAAAAAATCTAGAAGATATTTCTCTTGAGTAATTTCTGGGCCGTTTTGGGATCCACATATCATAGCTTAATGGGAAATGAGGGAAGGGGCGTGCTGCCATTGCTTTGAGGAATTCCATAGGGCCCCAGCTCAGGAAGCACCAGAGCCTGGAGGAGGATGTGGTGGAGAGGGGTGGGATTTACAGTTTGGGGAGCACTGGGAGTCACACTCTAAAGTGGGAAAGTGATGTTCCCATGGACGGTAGAACCACAGTGGCACGTTATGGAAGGCTCACAGGCCACAGGCCACAGTAGGGTACATGGGACACAGCCCTGCATTACCTGAAATATTTGGGACAACTTTAAGGATGGTGTTGAAGTTCTGAAGGTTTATAGATAGGGCTCTGAAATAACAAAATTTAGGAAACCATTTTAACATGACCCCATTAGTGTCCACAGGCCTGAGGAAAGGTGTATTTCATAAGTAGTCCTGACTGGGATAAAGATGGAAGCTGACGCTTGTTCTTCATCCTTCCAATTAAAGATGGATTCATATCATCTTGTTGATGGCTTAAGAGTGCACCTGCCTAGAGGCATTGCTGGACAACAACTTCCCATAGTCACTAATAGTTCCTGTTTCTACAATTATGTGGCAACTTCTTCTTTTAAAATGTCTCACAGCCTCTCTTTAAAATGTTGTTGGCCGGGCATGGTGGCTTATGCCTGTAATCTTAGCACTTTGGGAAGCTGAGGTGAGTGAATCACGAGGTCAAGAGATCGAGATCATCCTGGCCAACATGGTGAAACCCCATATCTACTAAAAATACAAAAATTAGCTGGGCGTGGTGGTGCGTGCCTGTAGTCCCAGTTACTCGGGAGGCTGAGGTAGGAGAATCACTTGAACCCAGGAGGCACAGGTAGCAGTGAACCGAGATTGTGCCACTGCACTACAGCCTGGCAACAGAGGGAGACCTTTGAAAACTGGCACAAGACAGGGATGCCCTCTCTCACCACTCCTATTCAACATAGTGTTGGAAGTTCTGGCCAGGGCAATCAGGCAGGAGAAAGAAATAAAGGGTATTCAATTAGGAAAAGAGGAAGTCAAATTGTCCCTGTTTGCAGATGACATGATTGTATATTTAGAAAACCCCATCATCTCAGCCCAAAATCTCCTTAAGCTGATAAGCAACTTCAGCAAAGTCTCAGGATACAAAATCAATGTGCAAAAATCATAAGCAGTCTTATACACCAATAACAGACAAACAGAGAGCCAAATCATGAGTGAACTCCCATTCACAATTGCTTCAAAAAGAATAAAATACCTAGGAATCCAACTTACAAGGGATGTGAAGGACCTCTTCAAGGAGAATTACAAAACTGTGCAATGAAATACAAGAGGACACAAACAAATGGAAGAACATTCCATGCTCGTGGAGAGGAAGAATCAATATCGTGAAAATGGCCATACTGCCCAAGGTAATTTACAGATTTAATGCCATCTCCTTCACGCTACCAATGACTTTCTTTACAGAATTGGAAAAAAAACTACTTTAAAGTTCATATGGAACCAAAAAAGAGCCCTCATTGCCAAGACAATCCTGAGGCAAAAAACAAAGCTGGAGGCATCATGCTATCTGACTTCAAACTATACTACAAGGCTACAGCAACCAAAATAGCATGGTACTGCTACAAAAATAGAGATATAGACCAATGGAACAGAATAAAACCACACATCTCCAACCATCTGATCTTTGACAAATCTGACAAAAACAAGAAATGGGGAAAGGATTCCCCATTTAATAAATGGTGCTGGGAAAACTGGCTAGCCATATGTAGAAAACTGAAACTGGATCCCTTCCTTACACCTTATACAAAAATTAATTCAAGATGGATTAAAGACTTAAACATTAGACCTAAAACCATAAAAACCCTAGAAGAAAACCTAGGCAATACCATTCAGGACATGGGCATGGGCAAGGACTTCATGTCTAAAACACCAAAAGCAATGGCAACAAAAGCCAAAATTGACAAATGGGATCTAATTAAACTAAATATCCTCTGCATGGCAAAAGAAACTACCATCAGAGTGAACAGGCAACCTACAGAATGCGAGAAAATTTTTGCAATCTACTCATCTGACAAAGGGCTAATAACAACAATCTACAAAGAACTTAAACAAATTTACAAGAAAAAATCAAACAACCCCATCGAAAAGTGGGCAAAGGATATGAACAGACACTTCTCAAAAGAAGACATTTATGCAGCCCGCAGACACATGAAAAAATGCTCATCATCACTGGCCATCAGAGAAATGCAAATCAAAACCACAATGAGATACCATCTCACACCAGTTAGAATGGCGATCAATAAAAAGTCAGGAAACAACAGGTGCCGAAGAGGATGTGGAGAAATAGGAACACTTTTACACTGTTGGTGGGAGTGTAAACTTGTTCAACCATTGTGGAAGACAGTGTGGCGATTCCTCAGGGATCTAGGACTAGAAATACCATTTGACCCAGCCATTCCATTACTGGGTATATATCCAAAGGATTATACATCATGCTGCAATAAAGACATATGCACACGTATGTTTATTGCAGCACTATTCACAATAGCAAAGACTTGGAACCAACCCCAATGTCCATCAGTGATAGACTGGACTAAGAAAATGTGGCACATATATACCAGGGAATACTATGCAGCCATAAAAAAGGATGAGTTCATGTCCTTTGTAGGGACATGGATGAAGCTGGAAACCATTATTCTCAGCAAACTATCTCAAGGCCAAAAAACCAAACACTGCATGTTCTCCCTCATAGGTGGGAATTGAGCAATGAGAACACTTGGACACAGAAAGGGGAACGTCACACACTGGGGCCTGTCGTGGGGTGGGGAGAGGGGGGAGGGATAACATTAGGAGATATACCTAATGTAAATGACGAGTTAATGGGTGCAGCACACCAACATGGCACATGTATACATATGTAGCAAACCTGCACATTGTGCACATGTACCCTAGAATTTGAAGTATAATTAAATAATAATAAAAAAATAAAATAAAATAAAATATTATTGTTCCTGAGTGTTAAGTATAAAATGTTTGACAATTATCTAATCAATAATAGTAGTTAAACTATATATATATCTCTAACTAATAATTCTAGTAAGGCTATACATATCAAGAATCCACAATGCATGCCTACATTTTAAATGTCTTAAAATATGACCTAAACTTTGATTTGTTCTATATATTTATCAAATTACTCAGGGAATTCTAACAAAATATTTGTTAAGACAGAAAAGCTATAGTTATGTCATTTCAGGAGATAAGAAATCTAATTCCATTGATAGAAAATATTATAAATTACATTTTAAATTTCTTAATACCTATTAAAAATAAGAAAGTTATGCTTATTTTATTATTATCATTCAGATATATGACAACTTCATTCCAGAGATATGCAGATCAAGTTTGCGGTATATATATTTCAGAAAAAATCAGATTATGTGGCCTTGAGTAAGTTACTTAACCTCTCTTAGCCCCAGTTACCTAAACTAAGCATTCATTTATTCATTTATTTGTTCATTCAAGAGGTATTGATTGGGTTCCTACTGTGTGCTGAGCACTATTTTGAGTATCCTCAGTGAGTACTGAGTACTGAGGATATAATGAGTACTGATGATACAGTCTTTCAAGAAAGACAAGTTCCTTGCTCTCCATGGAGTTGACATTTCTAATGGGAAAGAAAGACAATTAGAATATTGAAAATTCAATAAATCAAAAATAATACCTGCTACCGAATAATAGTAATAGCTCTTTCTGGCATCCAGATCACAGCTAAAATATCACCCCCTTAGAAGAACTCCCTGTCCATTCAGTCGTTCCCTTTGTATGTAATCTAACTACATTTGATCCAATACAAATAGAAGGATTGAATGACAAGAAAAAGCAAGCCATGAAAATGTTAGGGGAAGAGCATTTGAAATGGAGAGAATGAAAACTACAAAGCCACTTCGATGGAGGAGAGCTTGGTGTGTTCAAGAATGAAAGAAAAATTCTGCCTGGCTGGAGCCTGATGAAAAGGGAAGAGGGTGGTGCCACAGTTGGCTCGCTGGATAGGTAGGTAAAGGAGAATTTGAAAGGCTATGATTAAGTAAAGAAATTAATTTAAAAAGCAAAACCATTAGAAGTTTTATTCTGAATGTGATGGAAAGTTTATCTATTGCTGTGTAACAAATTAAAGGTTGCTGCAAAAGATTTGAAGTTTGTCACAAAGCCATTTCTTAATCTTATCATCCTTTGCCATTAGAAGCAGCTGAGAATTTTCAGAACCTCCAAGTCCAGGCTGCTTCTGTTTAGAAGTACTTCTTTAATCTTATCTCTTTCCTCTTGCTTTTTAATGTAAGCAGGAAGAAGAAACCAGGAGTCACCTTTAACACTTTGCTTGCAAATCTCTCTTACCTAGGAAACGTAGCCTGTTAGGCACATTTTCTGCTTTCTACATTATCAGCCAGGCACGATGGCTCACAGCTATAGTCCTAACACTTTGGGAGGCCAAGGCAGGAAGGTCACTTGAGCTTAGGAGTTCGAGGTTACAGTGAGCTATGATTCCACCACTGTACTCCAGCCTGGGTGATAGACACATTAACACAGTTTAGTGTTGCTAAACTTTCTGCCCCTATATGGGAAGGATGATCCTCTATCCTCTAATTTCCAATACCATTTTCTTTTTGAGTCTTCACCAGTACCTCTTTGAAAGCCATTGGGCTTCTGCTAACACTTAGTCAAAACACCTTATGCTTTCACTAAAACATTTTCTTAAAAGTTCTTTCTACTTCCACCCACTACTGGATTCCAAAGCTACTCCCACAGTTTTTGTTATGGTAGCACCCAGTGTTCATGTACTAACATCTATGTTAGTTACCAACTGCCATGTAACAAATTGCCCCAAAACTTAGTGCAAAAAGCAACAGATATTTTTAATTTCTGAGAGTCAGGATCCTGGGAATAGTTTAGCTGGGTGGTCTTACCCTGAGTAACTCATGAGATTTTAATCAAGGTGTTAGCTAATAGGGTGTAGTCATCTGAAGTCTTGACTGAGACTAAAGTATCCAATTCCAAGATGCTTCATGTAAATAGCTGGCAAGTCTGTGTTGCTGGTTGGCCGTGACTGCTTGTCATGCAGTCCTCTCCATGGGGCTGCTTGAGTGTCATGACATGACAGCTAGCTTCTTTCAGAGTGTGTGACATGGGAAGAACAAGATTAAAGCCACAATGTCTTTAATGTTTGAGTACTGAAAATTTCAAATAATCAGTTCTACGATATCCTAGTGTTTGTACAGTTCTAACCCATTTAGGGCAAGATGGGAATACACAAGGGCATGAATACAAGGAGGCAGATGTTGGGACCATCTTTTTTTTTTTTTTTAAGATTCAAGGGTTTCGTGTGGAGGTTTGTTACATGAATATATTGCATAATGGTGAGGTTTGGGTTTCTAGTGTACCCATCACTTAAATAGTAAACATTGTTCCCAATAGATAATTTTCCAACCTTCACCCACTTCCTTTCTGTTCCCTTTTGGAGTCCCTGTGCCTATTATTTCCATCTTTATGCCTGTGTGTACCTGTTGTTTAACTCCTGCCTATTAAGTGAGAACATGCAGTATTTGATTTTCTGTTTCCGAGTTATTTCACTTAAGATAATGAGCTCTAACTCCATCCATGTTGCTGCAAATGACATGATTTCATTCTTTTTATGGCTGCATAGCATTCCATGGTTTATATATCCCACATTTTCTTTATCCAGTAAACCATTGATTAGACACTTAGGTTGATTTCATCACTTTGCTATTATGAATATTGCTACGATAAACATACAAGTGCAGGTATCTTCTTTAAAAAATGATTTCTTTTCTTTTGGCATATACCCAGTAGCGGGATTTCTGGGTTGAATGATAGTTCTATTTTTAGTCCTTTGAGAAATCTTCACACTGTTTTCCACAGACATTGTACTAATTTACACTCCCATCAACAGTGTATATGCATTTTCTTTTCCCTGCATCCATGCCAACATCTGTTATTTTTTTTTACTCTTCAATAATCCATTCTGATTGATGTAAGATGATATCTCATTGTGGTTTTAATTTGTATTTCTCTGATGATTAGTGAAGTTGAGCATTGTTTTCATATGTTTGTTGGTCACTTACAGATTTTCTTTTGAGAAATGTTTATGTCCTTAGCCTACCTTTTAATGAGGCTGTTTGTTTCTTTCTTGTTGAATTTTTGAATTCTTTGTAGATTCTGGATATTAGTCTCTTGTCAGAGGCATAATTTATAAATATTTTCTCCCATTCTGCAGGTTATCTGTTCACTCTGTTGATTATTTATTTTGCTGTGCAGAAGCTTTTTAGTTTAAGTCCCATTTGTCTATTTTTGTTTTTGTTTCATTTGCTTTGGGATATTAGTCATAAATGCTTTGCCTGAGCCAATGTCCAGAAGAGTTTTTTTCTGGGTTTTTTTCTAGGACTTCTATAGTTTCAGGTCTTATTTATTTATTTATTTATTTATTTATTTTTTTTTTTTTGAGACGGAGTCTCGCTCTGCCACCCAGGCTGGAGTGCAGTGGCCGGATCTCTGCTCACTGCAAGCTCCGCCTCCCGGGTTCACGCCATTCTCCTGCCTCAGCCTTCCGAGTAGCTGGGACTACAGGCGCCCGCCACCGCGCCCGGCTAGTTTTTTGTATTTTTTAGTAGAGACGGGGTTTCACCATGTTAGCCAGGATGGTCTCGATCTCCTGACCTCGTGATCTGCCCGTCTCGGCCTCCCAAAGTGCTGGGATTACAGGCTTGAGCCATCGCGCCTGGCCATCAGGTCTTATTTAAATCTCTAATCCTCCTTGAATTAATTTTTGTATATGTTGAGAAATATAAGTTCAGTTTCTGCATATGGCTAGCCAATTTTCCCAGCATGGTATATTGAAAAGGGTGTCCTTTCCCCTTAGTTTTTGTTGACTTTGTTGAAGACCAGCTGGTTCTAGGTATGTGGCTTTATTTTGAGGTTCTCTATTCTGTTCCATTGATCTATGTGTTTGTTTTTTGTACCAGTACCATGCTGTTTTAGTTATTATAGCCTTGTAGTATAATTTGAAGAGAATGTGATGCCTCCAGCTTCATTCTTTTTGTTTAGGATTGCTTTGGCTATTCAGGTTCTTTTTTTGGTTCCATATGAACTTTGGGATTGTTTTTCTAACTCTGGGAAGGATGACATTGACAATTGGATATAAATTATATTGAATCTGTAGATTTCTTTGTGCAGTATGATCATTTTAACAGTATCAGTTCTTCCAATCCATGAGCATGGAATGTTTTTCCATTTGTTTGTGTCATCCATAATTTCCTTCATCAGTATTTTGCAGTTCTCCTTGTAGAGATCTTTCATCTCCTTGGTTAAGTGCATTCCTAGGGGTGTGTGTGTGTGCGTGCGCGTGCACGCGTGTGTGTGTACTGCAAACGGGATTGAGGTTTTTTGTTTTTTGGATTTTTTTTTAAAGCAAAGTTTCACTCTGTGACCCAGGCTAGAGTGCAGTGGTGAAATAATGGCTCACTGTAGCCTCAACCTCCCAGACACAAGTGATCTTCCCATCTCAGCCCCCTGAGTAGCTGGGCCTACAGGCACTCTCCACAACACCCAATGAATTTTCTTACTTTTTGTAGAGATGGGAGTCTCACTATATTGCCCAGGCTGGTCTCAAACTCCTGGGTTCAAGCAATCCTCCACCTTAACCTCCCAAAGTGCTGAGATTACAGACAAGGGTCACTGTGCCCAGAAGAATTGAGTTCTTGATTTGGTTCTCAGCTTGAATGTTATTAGTATATAGAAATGCTACTGATTTTTATACATTGATTTCTTATCCTGAAACTTGACTGAGGTTGTTTATCAAGTCTAGGAGTCTTTTGAAAGCGTCTTTAGGATTTTTTAGGTATTAAATTATATCATCAGTGAGCAGAGATAATTTGACTTCTTCCTTTCCAATATGGAAACCTTTTATTTCTTTCTCTTGCCTGATTGTTCTGGCTAACACTTTCATTACTATGTTGAATAGAAGTGGTGAGAGTGGACATCCTTGTATCATTCCAACTCTTAGGAGAAATGCTTTCAACTTTTGCTCATTCAGTATGATGTTGGCTATAGGATTGTCATATATGGCTCTTATTATTTTGAGATATGTTCCTTGAATGCCTAGTTTGGTGAGGGTTTTTATCATAAAAGGATGTTTGATTTTATAGAATGCTTTTTCTGCATGTATTGAGATGATCATATGGTTTTTGTCTTTATTCAGTTTATATGGTGAACCACATTTATTGATTTGCATATGTTGAACCATCCTTGCACCCTTAGAATTAACCTCAGTTTACTGTGATGTACTGTCTTTTCAATGTGCTGTTGGATTTGGTTTGCTAGCATTTTGATGTGAATTTTTGCATCTATGTTCATCAGGGATATTTGCCCATATATTTTTTTTTGGTCATGTCCTTTTTTTGGTTGTGTACTGGTTTATTGCCTAGTCTTCTGCCTTCTACTCTTGCTCCTCTACAATCAATTCTCTCCACAGCAGCAAGTGAACTTTTAAAGACACAAATCAGATCATGTCACTCTCTTGCTTATAAACCTAATGGCTTTTTGTAGTAGCCAGCCTTTAAGATGGCTCCAAGGAAGGCCTATGTTTAGCCTCCTTAAGGAAAATAAATGGGCTGGGTGCAGTGGCTCACAACTATAATCACAGCACCTTGCAAGGCTGAGACAGGAGTATGGCTTGAGCTCAGGAGCTCAAGACCAGTCTGGGCAACAAAGATCCCCATTTCTACCAAAAGAAAAAAAAAAAAAAAAAAGCCAACCAGGCAAGAATTTTATATTCTGCCAAACTAAACTTTATAAATGAAGGAGAAGTAAAGTCTTTGCAAGGCCAGAAAATATTAAAAGAAATCATCATCATGAGACAAGCCCTACAAGAAATGCTCAAAGTTGTTCTAAACATGAAAACAAAAGGACAATACTCACCAACACAGAAGCACACATGAGTAGAAAGCTCACAGATCCTGTAAAGCAGTTACACAATTGAGACTTCAAGACAACCAGCTAACAGCACTATGACAGAAACAAAATCTCATATATTAATATTAACCTTGAATCTTATATTGATTTGGGTAATATTACTATCTTAACAATATTTAGTGGTCTAATCCATGAACATTAGATGTTTTCTAATTACTTAGGTCTTCTTTAGTTGATTTCCACAATATTTTATAGTTTTCATGGTAAAAGTCTCACATTTGTTTTATTAAGCTTATTTCTAATTATTTTTTAAATTTTTGACACTATTATAAATGGAATTGTTTTCTTAATTTTATTTTTGGACTTTTCTTTGTTAGTGCATAGGAATAAAATTTATCTTTGTATGCCAGTCTTACATCCTGCAACCTTGCTGAGCTCATAAGTTCTTTTGTGGATTTATTAGAATTTTTCACATATAAGATAATGCCATCTGAGAATAGCTAGCACTTTCAACATTATGTTGAATTAGTGGTGACAGCACACATCCTTGCCTTGTTCCAGATCTTAGCAGAATATTATTCAATTTTTTACCATTAAGTACGATTTAGCTGTCAATTTTTTGTAAATACCTTATCAGTTTGAGGAAGTCCCCTTCTATTTCTAGTTTGATACATGTGTTTATTATGAAAGGGTCTTGGATTTCATCAGATACTTTTTCTTCATCTTTTGAGATGGTCATGTGATTATTGTCCTTTATCCTATTAATATAGTATATTACATCAATTTATTTTTCTGATGTTAAAAAATCAAACTTGTGGAGTTTTTTTGTTGTTATTAAATCCTACTTGGTCAAGTTGTGTAATCCTTGTTTAAATATGTTCTTGAATTCACTTGACTACAGTTTTCTTGGGAATTGTTGCATGTATGTTTATAGGGAGATTAATCCATAGTTTTTTTGTGATTTCTCTGTGTGGCTTTGGTCACAGGATAATATTGGCTTCATAGAATATGTTAGAGAGTATTTCCTTCTCTTCTACTTTTTGGAAGAGCTTATGAAGTGTTGGAATTAATCTTTTTAAAATGACTAGAATTTGATGGTGAGGCATGTCATCTGGGCCTGAGGTTTCTTTTTATGTAACATTTCAAAATTACTAAGTCAATCTTTTTTTCTTGTTATAAGTCTATGTATTAATACATGTTCCAATTGTTATTCAGTCAGTTTAGGTAGTTTGTATTTTGTAGAAATTTCTCCAGTTTATATAGATAATCCATAGATAATCAGTTATTTACAATATTTCTTTGTAATCCTCTTTTTTTCTGTAAGGTCAGTATGAATGCTCTCTCTTTCATTCCTGACTTTAGTAATTTGAGTCTTCACTCTTTTATTCTAGCCAATCTAGCTAAAGTTTTTCGATTTTGTAGATCTTTTCAAAAAGCTAACTTTTGGTTTGTTAGATTTTTTTTTTCCTATTGTTTTTGTATTCTCATTGGGAGAAGCTCAGAGACTCCAAACTTTGCCCTTCAAGAGAGATCCAAATATACAGCATCGCGATGTATATAGCACTAGAGACTTAGCAATCAATCTTTTATGGTTATTCCTCACAGCTTGTATATGAGGTCAGATCGAAAGAATTTGTTTTGATCTGCTCAGAGGTCAAAAAAGATTTTTAGAAGTCAATGGGAGAAATGGATTTCCATTCCTAACTTCATTCCATGCATCTTGAATGCTCCCAGTTTGTAACAGTTAAATATTTCCAATGGGAATCCTTGTTCACTTCAAAGTAATCATTTCTCCAGACAATGGCTATAAAGCTCCCTCTAATAAAAATGTAGTCCCATCCAACATTTAAGATAAATTTAACATGAGACAAAGTTTTAATTTAAGATTATCAGGTGCATATTTTAACAGTAGGAGCCAATACACAAAATCTGTGGTGCTGTGAAAATAACTGAAACTGTGATTACCCTTGAACAAATATTAGCATGGTCACACTTTTTTGCATAGCAGGTGTTTTTAATTATCTTACCCATTCACAGACTGTCTCTCTGCAGAGTTCATAAGAATTTTTATGACAAAATGCTATCATACTTTCACCTACAGTTTTTGGCTTGCTCTCCTACTCTAATTCCTGAATAGTTAATTAAAACTCTCAAATTTTGTCAGGAGACTGGAACATTTATTGAGCATTTACTGTATGCATATAGGATATTGGATTAGGCACAATAAATGAGAAACCTTAAATAAATCAAACACTGCAACAATAAATGTCGTGTTTTGGGGAGATGGTGTACTGGAGGATAGATTCAACATGTGCTTCTCTTCAACTGCAGAAAGGGAAAAAGTTTGTAACCCATGGAAGCATCCTAGAACTGTCAAAAGTATATTAAATCTATGAATGCTGTGATAAATAAGGACTTGTTTTATTTGTTTCTTCAACAACGTGAAAAATACAAATTGTTCTTGGAAACAGAATAAAAACACAAGTAAACTAGTTGTACTTTGCTATGACAACTGACAGTGAAACTTCTTTTGAAACACATTGCGAAAATAACCAGCATTACAACTTCTGACAAGGCTGTATGCCCTAGTCCTTATTGGCTTCTTCCCTAATCCGCAAATATTTTCTTCACCTGTGCCCAGGACTGACCCTAGTGTTAACATACATCCCTGGAAGAACTTATTTACAATGCACATTCTTGCTTCTATGCTGTTAATATGGTATAGATCCCAGATTCTGCATTTTAAATAAGTATCTATATTTTTTTATTCTGGTAGAACCAGGACCACACTTTTAGAAACTTGGACCCATTGTGTTTCTGCTCTATGCAAGGCAGAATCTGTACTGGAGAAGCTTAAAATTTAGTCAGAGAGTCAAAACACAGTAACAAAACAAAACAAACTGCAGAAAGAGATAGCAATATTCATTCATTCAACAAAATTTATCAAGTGCCTACTATGAATCTACGAGTTTACCAGAAAAATAATAGGGTGTTTAAACTTTTCTTGTTTCCAGTTTGAAGTTTCAAGATATAGATACCACATTTTAAAGTGAGACTTGAAACCATCAGGCAGGACTTGCAATAGAAGGTTGTGGGAAACTGGAATTTTCCATAGCAGATTGCCAATCTTCAGCCTTCAGGGCTGAGGAAAGATTTGGAGGTGTGAGAAAGAGTGTCCAAGAGAATAGCTGGTGGGCTGTGTGTCCCACCCTCTTTTATGGGAATGGAAAGGGAATCTTCCTTTTTTACTGAAAATCAACACAGAGGGACTCTAAAGTAGGTTAATACGAGTCCCCACAGCTGGGGGACAAGACGCACTGGTTTCTGACTAATGACTGAGGAATCTGTGGGGTAGGAGAGGAATATCTGGTTTGCTAGAGGGATTTTCCCATCATATTGCTCTGCCTTTTCTGCCAAGAGGGGTTCTTTGTCCTGACTGAGTTTCATGATGTTTTTCAACTAAGGGCCACAAAGTGATTAATTGTTGGACTCCTCAACACCCTGCTGAGGTAGTTAGGTATCATTATCCCTGATGTCCAGCTAGACAAACAGAGAAGGTTGGCTGCATTGACTTAGATCACACAGGGAGCAGGTTTAGGAAGAGAAATGGGTTGTAGCCTCCTGAAACCAGGGTGAGAACTTGGTCTGATCTCCCTAGGAAGATTCCCAGTTGGCCAAAATGTTCACTATGCCTCCTTCAAGTACAACAATGTGGGGGCATTTTGCAATTGTCAGTGTATGTGAACTGAGAGCAGCTGTGTGATAAAATATGAGGGAGGGAAAGCTTTTCTGAAATGTCTGGTTTCCAATTTGTGCTTGACTGGCAGTCAGAGAAAATTGTGCTGATTTAATTGGCAAGGGAAATGTGCACCCAAGGCACTTGCTGGGGTTTCCTTGCAAGGAAAATATATATAAATGTATATTATATAAATATATATATTTATATATTGTATAAATATTTTATTTTTCAATTTAAAAATATGTTTTGAATGAGTGCTACACATCTTAGCATGCAAGCCTTTGGCAGCAACGAACTGTTCTCAGAGCTCTCTAGAAGTGCTGCCCTATGCAACAGATGGTTAATAACTACAAAACCATTCAATCGAACAAACATTGAATTAGCCTGGGAGCAGATTTGGGAGGTAGGTGGACAAAGAGATAAATATAATACAGTCCCCACCCTCTAGAAGATTACAACCTATCCTGAGAGGTGGAGCTGGATGGTAAAACACACAACCAAATAAACAAAATGCAAAAACAGAAGTTTACAACCTAAGCATTGATAAATATAGCAGAGTTCCCTTTTAATTGGGGTTGGGTTCTAAAATCAGAGAATAAATAGAAAATCTTATTGATTCAAAATTACCCTTCAAGGTTTCATTAACTTGTCCATAAAGTGTTACATATATGGGTCATAAATATAAGTCTGTGCAATAATTCTTATGTCCTTTAAATTTTTAAGAATCAATGGAGTTAAAATATAAGGAACATAAACAAAGGGCAGGTGCTTTGTGTGAACATTCAAACTTGCCCACCAATGAGATGATTATTGAAGACCTAGCTGGGAATGGAGGTTGGAGTGTAAAATCATACAGTGCATCTGCTTGATTTTTCTGCATAAGAAACAACTCCAAATCTCAGTGGCTTAATATAACGATCGTTTATTCTCATGGAACTGTTGGTCAGTTGAATGTCAGCTCTCTTGCCTGGGCTGGCTGGGACAGTTCAGCTTTGCTCCACAGTTTCTCCATTCTCCCTGTAATACTATTGAGCTATCCTGGACATGTTTTTTCCATGGCAATTACAGAGACTCAAAATCCCAAGCCTGACCGGGCACAGTGGCTCACGCCTATAATCCCAGCACTTTGAGAAGCTAAGGTGGGGAGGATCACTTGAGGTCAGGAGTTCCAGACCAGCCTGGCTAACCCCATCTCTACTAAAGATACAAAATTAGCTGGGCGTGGTGGTGGTTGCCTGAAGTCCCAGCTACTCAGGAGGCTGAGGCATGAGGATTGCTTGAACCCAGGAGACGGAGGTTTCAGTAAGCCGAGGTCATGCCACTGCACTCCAGCTTGGGCAACAGAGTGAGACCATGTCAAAAACAAAACAAAACAAAACAAAACAAAAACAGTCAACAAAATCCCAAGACATTTCACTCAAGCGCCTTTTAAGATTTTGCTTGGTTGGGTGCAGTGGCTCATGCCTGCAATCCCAGCACTTTGGGTGGACAAGGCGGGTGGATCATGAGGTCAGGAGTTTGAGACCAGCCTGGTGAAACCCTGTCTCTACCAAAAATGCAAAACTTAGCCAGGTATGGTGGCGGGCACCTATAATCCCAGCTACGCGGGAGGCTGAGGCAGGAGGTTGCAGTGAGCCAGGATCGCACCACTGCACTTCAGCCTGGGCAACAGAGCACGACTCCATCTCAAAAAAAAGAAAAAAAAGACCTTGCTTACCTCACACTGGCTATGACTGAAGGAAGTCACCTGACAAAGACCAAAATCAAGTGATGGGGAGATAAGTTCTGCATCTTTAGTGATTGGAACTGTAAAATCACATGGCAAACAGTATAGACACAAAGGAGGGTGGAGTCAGTCCATCACTGGAATTTATTTCATTTCATATTTCAGAGTTTAGTCTCTAGCCTTCTTATTCATAAAACAAGCTACTTTCCCATAAGTTCCTTTTCTGCTTGAGTTGTAAACAGTGTTAGTTTCTCTTTGCAACAAATAAAAGTTAAATGTGCATAGCAAGTGTAGGGGCAAAGGGGATTTCCTTTCACCCCTAGAAGATTTGAGTCTTTAAGTCTGCTGAAAAAAGCAGGAGGAAAAGCATACAAATTTATTACCATGAATGAGGACATCACAGGGAGGTGAGCACCCAGTAACCCAATGAAGTTCAGAAGCTTAGAGACCCTTCTTCATAGGCGAGAGGGAAATGGGAAGTGTAGGAAATAATCAATTTTAGAGGTGTAAAAAGTGACTTTATGGTAGATATGGGCCCAAAAAAACAGACAGTAGCCTCAGAAAAAGTTTGTCTTGGCTCTAGGTATAGTGTTTGGTTTTTAGTCTCTTCTTCCGTGATTTGTGTTTAATCTTCCCTGGTTAATGAAATTGCAGTAAGAAGGTTGAAGGCAATTCTGTGCCTTTTTAGCAGATTTGATCTTTAGGTTGATAAGAGAAAAGCCTCCTGTAGCATCTATTGATCCCCATGTGCCTTTAATTTTAAATTGTCAGCATACCAGGTTGCTATATTTTGGGGTGACTTTTCTAGGACTTCTTCAGAAGCAGCTCCTCTGCCAGGCAGACTGTGAGATACACATAAAGTGAAATGGAGACACGTTAATTTTAGCAGGGAGAGGACATCCAAGAAGACTTTTTGGAAAAGTTGGGATTTATCTGGAATTGTGGGGAATGGGTAGGATTTGGATATTCCAGGCTGAAGGGAGGTTTCAGAGAGAAGGTGAGAAGCTCACTCTCTTCTGTTTGAAAGCGAGTCCTTTTTTTTGTTATCTATATAATCACCTGTAGCTCTGGTCTCAAATTATTTCTATAGATAGAAAATAAGCACTTTAGAAATCACCACTGTGTGCATATAAAGTAACACATGTCTCCTACAAACATGCCTGAGCTCAGCTCAATCAAGCTTTCCTCTCAAAGCACAGTCAAAGCAGACATCAGGAAGGATCCAATGTGGGGACTGAAGGAAAGTAAAGCTGGCTTCATTGTACTTAGCTTATGCTGCCCTGAAACACAGTTCAGTTTTCACAGAGCCTTGGTTTCCATGCCTATGTGCTCGACAGTGTTGCCTAAGCTTGGGTCATGGGGAGATTTGTTCCCAGAGAGAAGCTTGACATCCACCTTCACATCAGAATGGGACGATCTCCAGTGCACAGTACTAAGAATGGAACTAAACTTTGATGACTACAGAATTTAGCTAGACTTTAAACAAGAAGAGGAAAAGGATGATGGTTTTGGGAGATGGGGAGAGTCAGAATAAAAGGATTCTTTTTCACTCAAATGGTGAAAAAGAGTAGATAAGGGAGGAAAATTCTAAAGAATGAATACTTAGAAAGTCAGGAGTGGGAATTCATCAAGGTTTTGGAGAAGGGAAGACTAAGTTTTATGAAGACCCAAATTATCTGTTTTGTTCATTGTTATTTTCCTAATATCTGGCATATGATACAATTATACAAAGCAATAATGAAATATATGAATGAAAACAATTATATAGATACACAATACATATGTTCATATAGGTATATAAACATAGTTCAAAATTTTTACTTGTCAATAGTATACAAATTGATACTTGCAAAAAAGTCAATTAAAATGTATGTAAAGCAACAGTGAAAGCTGTTTTTCACTAACCCTGCAATTTCACTCTCTTCCCCAGAAGTAATTGCAGCTGTGAATTTGATATGTGACCTTTCAGATAGTTTTCTCTGACTAGATGGCCTACAATGTGAAATGTAACTCACCCTCTACTGGATTGATCTAAATTACTGCTTAAATAATGTCAAAAGCAGTACATTTACTTGTAATCTACATTCATTCTTTCTTCACTCATTACATGAAACTTTCTCATTCTAAGTGGAGTGATATGCCAAATTCTAAGAAAGTTGTCTAACTTAAGGTGTTCAACCCGCATTTAAAAGGCCGTACCAGAACCACTTAGGCTTTTAGCCAACCATAAACATCGTGTGTGTGTGTGTGTGTGTGTGTGTGTGTGTGTGTGTACTCCACAATTCTTCCTCTTCAATTCAGAAAGAGTTGCTCCCAAGGCAGCTCCTAAATGCTGGAAGTATTCCTTCACTAGGGCTGCTATAAGAAAGTACCACAACTGGGTGGCTTAAACCAGAGAGATGTATTGCTTCATAGTTATGGAGACTAGAAGTCTGAGACCAAGATATTGGTAGGGTTGGTTCCTTCTGAGGGCTAGGAGGGAGTGATCTGTTGATTACCTCTCTTCTTGGCTTATAGATGGCCATCTTCTCCTAGTATCTTCACATTGTCTTCCCTTTGAACACGTCTGTGAAAGTGTACACATTTTTCCCTTTTATAAGGACATGAGTCATATTGGGTGGGAGCTCACCCTAATGACCTCATTTTAACATGATTACCTTTGGAAAGATTTTAGCTCCAAATAAGGTCACATTCTGATGTGCTGGATGTTAGGATTCCAACATATATTTTTTGTAAGGACACAATTCAACCCATAGCACTCAATTACTAGGGATTATATTCATAAAACACTCTCTCAGGAATCATTCTTTTAGTTGCTTTGAATTATTTTATTTGGAGGAAGCCAGACCATTAAAGATCCTGAACCATATTATTGTGGCCACTTGTACATTTGTTGTCGGTGAGGCAGTTCGGGTTCTTGAGTTTGCTGCACAAAATAATTTGAGAGTGAGTCCAAGATAAGGGTAGCACAAGAAGTTTATTGCAAAGCAAAAGTACACCTGCAGAGGCAAAGCAGGCTGCTCAAAGGGTGAGACAGCCCCTAGTGTCTTAAGGGAAACTCCCTTTATGCAAACTGTACATACATATTCATAAAATACTGGTGAGGTCAAGCATGCAAAGGTGGACCTGAAGCTGATGCATGTACTCAGCATCTAGATGCTCTAATATGCATCACATACATCATTGGCATCTAAAATCTCTATCTAGTGGTGTGTTTTTTCTATTAAAATGAGGAAAAGTTCACTATAAGTTAAATCTTGAGCCTAGCTGCACAGATGGGACCCAGAAAAGTCCCTGCCTCCTCAAGGCAGGAATTTGTAGCTAATAACTTCTTGGGCTTTTGGTGCTGATTGGCTGGAAATTAGGGAAGCCACATCATGAATAAGGGGTTCTTGTTTTCTTTCCCAGGCTATTTTGGGTGTCAGGAGCTTGAAACCATCTGGCAGTCAGTCGGTTGACATCCTGTAGGATTGCTTATCATGCAAAAGAGTTAGGTGTTGAGGCAGAAGGGTGTGAGGATGTGAGACAAGCCCGCAAGGCTTCACACAAGGGGACAAGTCAGTGTAGCCTCCTAACTTTACTTATCCTACCTCGAGTTGGCTTTTATTGACATCTCTCACACATTAACAACATTTTACTTATCAGACTTTTTCATGAAAAATGCTAATGCAGCTTAGCTGATAAATAAACTTAGCAAATAAGATGGGTAGAAAAGCTCAACCCTCCACTCCCCTACTTTAAGATAGAGAATGCAACAATTCTTTGGGAAATAGGGACAACTTCACAGACTCCAGGTGGACATATTTTTTCGGGTTCCACCACTCAACATATTATACTAGCATATGAGAAAGAAGAGGCAAAATAGGTGGGTGTGGGATTCAGAAACGATCAGGAGAGAGTGCCAAGGATCAAATTTGCTGTCTTTGTAATCCTGCCTTGGAATTGGAAGCAGCTAATGCACCCTAGAACACTGCTGCCAAAAGCTGTTGATGCCCCATTAAGCTACTAGAACTGGCTCAGATAGTTGAAATTAAAGGTTCTCTAATTTTGCCTAATTTTTCAGCATTCTATTTGTGGCAGAGCCACAGTATGTATTAGCCCTCAGTATCTATTCTTTCCTTCTTTCTTTTAGTAATAGAATCTCCAACTCAAGTATTTTTCATATTTTTATTGTTTTATTTTGTTTTAAATTGCCGAATAATCAATGTACATTTTTATGGGGTAAAGTGTGATGTTTCAATACATGAATACATTGTGTAATGATCAAATCAGAGTAATTAGAATATCCATCACCTCAAACATTTATCATTTATTTGTGGTGAGAGCATTCAAAATCCTCTTTTCACTATGTTGAAACATGCAATACATTATTGTTAACTATAGACATCCCACTATGCAATAGAACACCATAACTTATTCCTCCTAACTGTAATTTTGTACTTGCTGACCAGCTTTTCCTATCTTTACTCCTTCCTCCCCTGTCCAGTCTGTGGTAACCACTATTCTACTTTCTACTTCTATGGGATCAATTTTTGCAGATTCCACATATAAGTGAGATCATGTGATATTTGTCCTTCTGCTTGGCTTATTTCACTTAACATAATGTCCTCTAGGTTCATCCATGTTTTTGCAAATTGCTGGATTTTGTTCTTTTTTATGGCTTAATAGTATTTCATTGTGTATATATACCACATTTTCTTTATCTATTTTTCTGTTGATGGGCACTTAGGTTGATTCCATATCTTGGTTATTGTGAATAGTGCCACAATAAACATGGGAGGCCAGATATCTCTTCAACATATTGATTTCCTTTCCCTTGGATATACACTCAGTAACGGAATTATTAGGTCATATGGTAGTTCTATTTTTAATTTTTTGAGGAATGTGCATACTGTTGTCATAAGGGCTGTACTAATTGACATGCCTACCTATAGTGTATAAGAATTCCCCCTTTCTCTACATCCTTCCCAGTATTTTTAATGTTTTTGCCTTTCTGATAATACTCATTCTATCTGGGGTGAGGTGATATCTCATTGTGGTTTTGGTTTGCAATTCCCTGATGATTAGTGATGTTCAGCATTTTTCCATTATATCTGTTGGCCCTTCTCATGTCCTCTTTTGAGAACTGTCTATTTAGGTGTTTTGCCTGTTTTTCAAATTGGATTTTTTCTTTGTTGCTATAGACTTGAGTTTCTTATAAATTCTGGATATTAACCTCTCATCAGATGCATAGTTTGCAAATATTTTCTCCTGTTCTACAGGTTGTGTATTCTGTTGATTGTCATGCAGATTTTTGTATGACATAATCCCATTTGTCAAGATTTGCTTTTCTTGCCAGTGCTTTTGGGGTGCTATCCAAAAATTCCTCACTCAGACCAGTGTCATAAAGTGACATTTCCTCCGTTTTTTTTTTTTTTTTTTCAGTAGTTTCATAGTTTGGGGGTTTTAGATTTGTCTTTAATCTATTTTAAGTTGATTTTGTACCTGGTGAGAAACAGGGGTCTAGTCTTATTCTTCTGCATGTTGATATCCACTTTTTCTAGCATGCTTTATTGAAGAGACTGTTGTTTCTCCAATGTTTTGGTACCTTTCTCAAAAATAAATTGTCTGTAAATACCTGGATTTATTTCTGGGTTCTCTATCTCTTCTATTCGTCTGTGTGTCTGTTTTTGTGCCAGGATCATCTCTTTTGGTTACTATAGCTTTGTAGTATATTTTGAAGTCAGCTAGTGTGATGCCTATAGCTTTGTCCTTTTTGCTCAAGTTTGTTTTTGCTATTTGGGTTATCTTGTTGTTTCATATGAATTTTAGAATAGCTTTATCTATTCCTGTGAAGAATGCCATTGGTATTTTGATAGGGATTGCACTGATTTGGTAGATCACTTTGTATAGTATTAATATATACATTTTAATAATATTAATTATTCCAATCCATGAACATAAAATATCTTTCCATTTGTGTCCTTGTCAATTTCTTTCATCAATATTTTATAGTTTTCTTTGTAGAGATTTTCACCTTCTTAATTAAATTTATTCCTACTTGTTTTGGTAGCTGTTGTGAATGGGATTATTATCTTGATTGCCTTTTTAGATAGTTCACTGTTGGCATATAGAAATGCTACTGATTTTTGCACTTAGATTTTATATCCTGCAAGTTTACCAAATTTATTAGTTCCATTAGTTTTTTTGGTAAAGTCTCTAGGGTTTTTTATATATAAGATTATGTTGTTCCAAAACAGGGCTAATTTGACTTCCTCCTTTCCAATTTGGATGTTCCTTATTGTTTTTTTCTTGCCTGATGGCTCTGGCTAGGAGTGCCAGTACAATGTTGACTAGGTATTAAAAGTTGGCATCCTTTTCTAGATTTATATCTTACAGAAACCTTTCAGCTTTTATCCATTCAGTATGATGTTAGCTGTGGGTTTGTCATACATAGACTTTATTGTTAAGTACATTTCTTCTATACCTAGTTTATTGAGGATTTTTAATTATTAAAGGCTATTGAATTATCAAATGCCTTTTCTGCATCTAATAAAAAGATCTTTTGGTGTTTCTCTTCATTCTGTTAATGTAATGTATCATGTTTATTGATGTATGCATGTTGAGCTATCCTTGCCTCCCTGGGATGAATCCCATTTGGATGTGGTGAATGCTCTTTTTAATGTGCTGTTGAGTTTGGTTTGCCAGTATTTTGTTGAACATTTTTGCATTTGTATTCATCAACGATATTGGATTCTGATTTACTTTTTTTTGTTGTGTCTTTATCTGGTTTTGTCATCAGGGCAATATGCTGTCCTCAAACAATGAGTTTGGAAGAATTCTTTCCCCTTCAATTTTGTTGAATAATTTGAGAAGAATTTGTGTTAGTTCTTCTTTAAATGTGAGGTAGAATTCAGCAGTAAAGCTGTGAGGTCCTGGACTCTTCTTTGATAGGAGACTTTTTATTACTGATTCGATCTTGTAACTCATAATTGATCTATTCAGATTTTCTATTTCTTCATACTTCAATCTTGGTAGGTTGTATGTGTCCAGAAATTTATTATTCATTTCCTCTAGATTTTCTAATTTGTCAGTATATAATTTTTCATAATAGTCTTTTATGATCTTTTGTATTTCTGTGGTGTCCATTGTAATGTCTCCTTTTTATCTCTTATTTGAATTATCTCTCTTATTTTTAGTTAGTCTAGCTAAAATTTTGTTAATTTTGTTTATCTTTTCAAAAATCCAACATTTTATTTGTTTATTTTTTGTAATTTTTTAGTCTTTATATTGTTTATTTCTGCTCTGATCTTTAGCATTTCTTTCTGACTACTAATTTTTGATTATTTTTCCTTGTTTTTCTAGATCCCTGAGGTACAACTTTATTTATTTGAGATATTTCTACTTTTTTGATGTTTGCATTTATTGCTATAAAATTCCCTCCTAGAATTGCTTTTGCTGTATTCTCTAGGTTCTGGTTTGCTATGTTTCCATTTTCATTTGTTTCAAGAATTTAAAAAATTTCTTTCTTAATTTCTTTATTGACCCATTGGTTATTCAGGAAAATGTTGTTTCATTTTCATTTATTTGTACAGTTTTGAAAGTTTCTCCTGTTATTGATTTCTAGGTTTATTCTACTGTGGTCATGAAAGACATTTGATATTATTTTGATTTTTAAAAAAATTATTGAGTATTGTTTTGTCACCTAATATGTGCTCTATCCTGGAGAATGTCTCATGTGCTGTTGAGAAGAATGTATATTCTACACTGTTGGATGGAATGTTCTGTAAACATCTTTGGTCCATTTGGTCTACAGTCTGGTTAATTTGGCATGTTTCTTTGTTAATTTTCTGTCTGGATAATCTGTTCATTGGTGAAAGTGGGATGGTGAAGTCCCCTACTATTATTGAATTGCAGTGTCTCTCTCCCTTTAGATCTACTAAGATTGGCTTTTACATTTAGGTGCTCCAATGTTGGCTGTATATATACTTATAATTGTTGTATGCTCTTGTTGATTCACCCCTGTATCATTATATGACATTCTTCTTTGTCTCTTTTTACAGTTTTGGCTTAAAGTATATTTTATCTTACGTAAATATAGTGACACCTGCTATTTTTTAGGTTTCCATTTGTATGGAATATCTTTTTCCATCCCTTTACTTTCAGTCGTGAGTATCCTTACAGATGAGGTGAATCTCTTGTAGGCAGCATATAATTGGGGCCTTTTGAAAAAAATCCATTTACCCACTCAATGTCTTTTAATTGGAGAATTTAATCAATTTACATTGAAGGTTAGTATTGTTAGGCAAGGGCTTCCTCCTGCCATTTTGTTACTTGTTTTCTAGCTGTTTTATAGATTCTTTCTTCCTTTCTTCTTTTCTAACTCTTTTTCTTTGTAGTTAAGTGATTTTCTCTAATAGGATGTTTTGATTCCTTTCTTTTAATTTTTAATGTATTTATTAAAGATTTTTGTTTTGTGGTTACCACCGGCTTACTAAGAACATCTTATAGTTATAACAAATTGTTTTAAACTGATTAGAACTTCACTTTGGTAACAAACAAAAGAAACATAAAACCCTGTACAGGTTTTTCATTCTCCCTCCACATTTTGAGTGTTTGGCATTACAGTTTGCATCTTTTAGTATTGCCTATCTCTTAACAAATTGTCTTACCTATTATATCTTTACTAATTTTATATTTTAATCTTCATACTAAAGATATAAGTGATTTACTCACCAAAAATTATGGTGTTAGAGTATTCTGAATTTTTCTGTATACACACTTTTACCAGTGAGTTTTATACTTTCAAATGTTTTCTTGTTATACATCAGTATCTTTTTCATTCAGTATGAAGAACTAGCTTTGGCATATCTTATAAGACAGGTCTGGTCATGACAAATTCTCTTACCTTTTGTTTGGGAAAGTCTTTGCCTCACCTTAATTTCTGAATGACAGCTTTGCTGAGTACAGTATTCTTGGTTGCCAGTTTGTGTTTTTTCAGTACTCTAATTATATTATTCCAATTTCCTCTTGGCCTGCAAGGTTTCTGCTGGGAAGTCTATTGCCAGACATATTGGAATTTCTTTATTTGTTATTTACTTCTTTTGTCTCACCAATATAGCATCCTTTCTTGGTCTTTGACCTTTACAATTTTGATTATAACATGTATTGGGGTAGTTTTAATTGGAATGACTCTGATTGGTGACCTTTGACCTTCTCTACCTGGATATTTATATCCTTTTTTAGGTTTGGAAAGTTTTCCGTTATTTCTTTGAGTAAGACTTCTACCCTTTATTCTTTTCCTGCTCCCACTTGAATTCCAGTGACCCAAATGTTTTCTCTGTTAATGCAATTCCATAGGTACTGTAAGTTTTCTTTGTTCCTTTTTATTATTTGGTCTTTTTTTATCTCACTGTGTATTTTCAAATAGTCTATCTTCAAGCTTACTGATTTTCTGCTTGATTAATTCTGCTTTTGATGCTCTCTATTGCATTTTTAAATTTCATTAATTGTATTTTTCAGCTTCCACATTTTTGTTTCATTTTTTAACATTTTAATCTCTCTGTTAAATTTTTAAAATAAAGTTCTGAATTCTTTTCTCTTTTCTTGAGGTTCACAGAATTTTCTTAAAGTAGAGATTTTGAATTTTTTGTCTGTCAGATCACATGTCTCCACCTCTTTAAGGTCTGTCACTGGCACCTTGTTTTGCTCATTTGGTGAAATCCTAATTCCCTGATTGTTCTTATTTTTGTGGACATATGTTATTTTTCTGGACTTATTTTGTGTGACATATGTCAATGTCTGTGCACTGAAGAATTGGGTATTTATTCCAGTTTTTGAAGTTTGCCTTTGTGTTGATCTTTCTTCAGTGAGTCTGTCCAGAAATCTAAGCAGACTGACTATTATCAGAGCCCATAATCACTGAAGTCATTTCAGCACTAGTGGATATCCTGAACCTGTGTGTGCTGTGAGTCTTGCAAAGGCTCTAAGGTTGATACAGCACCTTGGCCTAGATGGACCTGGGGAATACCCAAAGAGTATACCCAGGCTGTGTAGGATAACACCGAAGGGGCCAAGTATGAAAGTCTCTACTATTGGCCCAGACAGGCATGCGTTTCATAGCAGGTCTCTGAACAGGTGAGACAGTTCTCTGACTGTACCCTCATGATAAACTGTGGAATGAGAATCAGTGGGCTTACCCTAGTGGCCCTGAGGTGTATGCTTGTGAGCATTCTTCTGCTCAGGCAAGATCTCCTTGATTATGATAAGAGAGTGGAAACTGGCCCCTTAAGAGCTGCTGTGGGACAGACAACTGTGAGGCTTTTCCAGTAGCCCAGGCAAGTATGCATTCCCCAGCAGTTCCCCACAAGGGTGGGTGAGCTCCCTGAGTGCAGCAAGCTGAGACTGGCCCCCTCAGTCTCTACTTTTGGATGGAGAACAGAAGGTACATTTTGGAGGCTTAGATGGATATGAAATATGAGTGAGTCTTGCTCAGGATCCTTGTATGTGCAGTAATAAGTAGGAACCATGCTGAGGGAGCTCAGCCAAGTTATAGGGTAACTATCAGATCCAGTCTTGAGAATGATGGCAGGCAGAAAAGCATTTCTGCTGAGGCAGTAGTGTGCATGATTCCTTCTAAACCTTTGGCAGATGGTTTTAATCACAGGATCAAGGACAAACAGGGTTGTAGCCATACCCAAAGGGGAATGGGTTTGAATCTAGGAGCACAATTGGCAGGTCTGCTACCTGGTTATTGGTCTGCAATCTCAAATCAGCCTTCCTAGGTTTTAGGCTCCACCAGGATCTCAAAACCTCCTACTTGAATTCTGAGGCTCTCACAGACAGACTTTTGTCTGTAGATGGGTGTAGACTTCTTGTTGTTGTTGAGGGATATGAGCACATTATATTCTATTCTGCCATCTTGCCAATGTCACTATAGCCCAACCCAAGTTTTAACAGAGCATATGTCTACCCATCTAAAGACTACAATTCACAGGCCTTTCAAAGCTAGGCCGTATGACTGTGTTCTGGTCAATCAGGTATATGAAACCATGTATACAACTTTTCCATGTAGGACCCACATCTCTAGCAATGAGGATGTGAGGAAAGAAGGAGATCTGAGAGAAGCAGGCAAGAGGTCAGAGGTATAGCCAAATGAACTGCACTAAGGTTAGTCCCCAGGGAAAAATTTTAACTCCAGTGTGGGAAACTGGTGTACTATTAGCAAATCAAGGCAGAAGCCAGATCATACACAAGTTCTGGAAAAGTAAGACCATATAATCAGAGTAATATAGTTCAGAACAATTGAATTTAGGAGGCACACAAAGCTAAAGACAGTAAGATTAATTTCAACACTATGTAGTAATAGTTCTTGATGCTGGCTTTCATAGGGACTGTCAGACTCTGGAAGAGGCTGAAATTGTAGTTCAAAGATGCTCAGGAGAATTGCATGAGCAAGGCTGGGGAGTTAGGGATTGGAAGCACAGGTGAGACTAAAACACAAAGGGAAAAAGTTACCGAAGCCTTCAAATCACTTCTAATGCATTCTATAAGGTTTTATCACCATAAATGCCAATACTGTAAACAAATAAATGTAAAAAAATGGTTTAAACTTGTATTTATTCTTTTTAAAAAGTAGATGGAGCCAGGTGCAGTGACTCACATCTGTAATCCCAGCACCTTAGGAGGCTGAAGCAGGTGGATCACTTGCAGTCAGGAGTTCAAGACCAGTCTGGCCAATGGGGCAAAACCCTGCCTATACTAAAAATACAAAAACTAGCCAGGCACTGTGGTGTATGCTTGTAATTCCAGCTACTTGGAAGGCTGAGGCAGGAGAATCACTTGAATCTGGGAGGCAGAGGCTGCAGTGAGCCGAGCTCATTCTATTGCACTCCAGCCTGGGTAACAGAGTGAGACTTCATCTCAAAATAAAAATAAAAATAAATTTTTTAAAAAAGAAAAGTAAATGGAAGTGATTTTCATGTGTTAAGTTAATATCTGATGGAACACAACCATTGCCTTTTCCCTCATCTCAGGTTTGCTGCCTCATCTGTTTTTCTTTGTGTGAGGCTCAAGTCCTATTACTGGCTCAGAGTGTATGAAATTGTATCAGGTAAAGTGTAAAATCATTACACCTTCTGAAAGAATCTAAGCACTGAAGACAATAATCTATGATCCTTATTACAGATCAGCAGGGCCCAAATCAACTTTCCGCAGCCTCCCAGGGAAGGGAAACGTTGCTACGAGTCTTGTGTTTTATAATTGAAAGTAACGCATACTTTCTGTTTCCAATGGTTTTAAGTCTTAATGAATATTGTGTGTGTGTGTGTGTGTGTGTGTGTGTGTGAATATATACACACTTTGTTTTAATCTGATGTTTTCCCCCAACTATATTATCATATAAATCAAGAACATATCTGTTTGAGCTACAGGGAAAATAACTTCTTTACTTTTTTTTTTTTCCTGAAACGGGGTCTTACTCTGTCACCCAGGATGGAGTGCAGTGGAACGACCTCGGCTCATTGCAACCTCCGCCTCCTGGGTTCAAGTGATTCTCCTGCCCCAGCCTCCCGAGTAGCAGGGATTACAGATGCCTGCCACCACAACCGGCTAATTTTGTACTTTCAGTAGAGACGGGGTTTTTCCATGTTGGCCGGGCTGGTCTTGAACTCCTGACCTCAGGTGATCTGCCTGCCTCAGCCTTCCAAAGTGCTAGGATTACAGGCATGAGCTACCATGCCTGGCCACTTCTCTACTTACATATAGAATTTTAATACTAAAATAGGTATGCAGATTTTCCAGAATTAATTATTATGTTAATTTAGAAAACTAAAGCCAAAAATATCAACCTTAAGTAGTCTTTCTTCAATAGTGAATGGATTCAGCCCAAATATGAAATATTACAGTGATATACAAAACCAATAACTTTGCAAAGGAGTTTATAATAAAAAAAAAATAGGCCAGGCACAGTGGCTTACACCTGTAATCCTAGCACTTTGGGAGGCTGAGGTGGGCAGATCACCTGAGGTTTGGCATTCAAGACCAGCCTGACCAACATGGAGAAGCTCCATCTCTACTAAAAATACAAAATTAGCCAGACATGGTGGCACATGCCTGTAATCCCAGCTACGTGGGAGGATGAGGCAGGAGAATTGTTTGAATCCGGTAGGCGGAGGTTGCAGTGAGCCAAGATCGCACCATTCCACTCCAGCCTGGGCAACAAGAGTGAAACTCCGTCTAAAAAAATAAAAACGAATAAATAAATAAAGTTACTAAGAAACTAAATTAATCCAAATAAAAACAATAAGCCTATTAGAAAGTTTTTGAGAGAAAAATAAGTTTAGAAATGTAGTAAACGGAATCAAAATAAACCAAACTGTTTTAGTCTAATGTCTGGAAAACATTTTTAATTCTAAAAGTAATACAATACATCCTTAAAAGTCACCAGAACCAGATGGTTCTACAGGTGATATTTTTTAAAAAGTTCAAAGAATGTGTAAGTCCTATTTTACAAAGACTTACTCAGAATATTAAAAAGAAGTAAAACATATTATCTCAGTGTTAAAACTAGCCTAATACTAATTTAAAAACCAGACACAGTTGGTACAAAGAAAGAAAATAGCAAGTTAATCTTACTTTTAAATACAGATGCAAAAGTTCTAAATAAAATATCAGCAAATCCCTATCATAAATAAAGTGTTAGCAAATCAAATTCAGTAGTGTTTTGAAGGAATATTACATCATAGTTATGTAGAATTTAGTCTAAAACTGCAAAAATATGGTTCAAAATGTTTTTAAAAACTACCAATTGTGATAATAATGAATAAAGTCCCCGTGATTATCTTAATCACTGCTAAAACTATTTACTAAAATTCAGCACTCATTCCTCATTTTAAACTAACACAGACACATACAACAAAGCACAGACTAAGAGCAGCAGCAACCACTGAAAAACAACAGAAAATCCTGCGACAAAATATGAAATACACAAATCAATGATTTTCCTATGTAGCAGCAGTAACCAGTTAAAAGGAAAATTATCCCAATAATAACAGCAACAACAATACATGTGCAAGATGTACATGAAGGAAACCATTAACTTCACTTCAGTGAAAACCTGGATAAGTGAAGTAATGTATCATGTTTCTAGAATGGAACATACAATATTATAAATATTGTATATTTATATTATAATAAAATATATAAGTACATACTCTGAATTAATTTATAAATGTAATGCATTTCCATTGAAAATATTAACAGGATTTTTTAATGGAAGTTACAAGCCAATTCTCAATTTCGTAATAGAGTTTTGGAAAACAGTAATGTGACAAAACCTGGACTACCAGATATCAAAATATACTATCAGCTCCTCAAATTCAAGACAAAATTAAGACACAAGTACACAAATAGATTACTGGACAGACAAAAAGTAAGAAAAACATATTTGCATGCACATGAAAGTGATATACCTAATCAATGACCAAAAATTAGACTCTTCATCATATGGTGTTGCAACAATTGGCTATCCTCTTGGAGCAAAAGGAAAGTAGGTCCTTAGTCCATCCCACTTACAGAAGTAAATTACAGATAATTAAACAATCATGGTAACTAAGTGTGGCCGCAGTCACCTCAAGGATCAATTGGAGAAAAACCCACATTCAAGATCACTCACATCGTTTAGAGTAGGATGTGGCTTCCTGTGGACTGCTGGGATGAGGTCCTCAGTTCCTTATTAGCTGTCTTTGACACTTGGGTCTCTCCAAAAGGGAGCTCACAGCATGCCAGCAGGCCTCATCATAGTGGGCAAATGAGAGAAAGCCAGAGAGAGCTCCAGCAAGATGTCACATTTTTGTAATCTAATCTCAGAAATGAAATCCCATCATTTTGTAAATATTCTGTTTGTTAGAGGTAAATCATTAGTTTCATCCCGGATTAAAGGGGAGGTGATTATACTAGGGTGTAGGTACTGGGAGGAAAGGATCGCTAAGTTCTATTTTAGGAAGCGGCCTGACACAATAAGCAATGGTTACAAATGGGAGATTCGTAGAAGAGGGAAATGAAAGCTCAGCAAACTTAAAACACTGTGGAGGAGCTCAGATTGTCCAGAGAATTCAAATAGAAACAGCATTTCATTTTTCTTCCATTTGACTGGCAGAATGTAAGCTCTGGGATCATGTTGCCTGAGTTAGTATTCCAGCTTCACCATTTCCTAACTGTGTTACTTTGAGCATTTGCTTAATTTCCCTGGCCTCTATTTCCTCACCTATAAACAAAAGATAAAAATAGTACCTACCACACAGCAGTGTTTTGATGAATAAGTAAGTTGATATATGCAGAGCACTTAGTGCCTGAGACATAGTAAGTGCTCAATAATTACTTTAAAATATCACTGTTATCCAAGGCATAGAAAAGTAACATACATTGCTGGTTAAGAACATGAATTTGTGAAGTATTTTTGGCTATGATTTGAGAGACTCTTTTATTATACTAGTAAATAGTATACAGTAAACCCTCACTTAACATCATCGGCAAACTCCTGGAAAAGGTGACTTAAGTGAAACAACATATAGCAGGTAGTTGAATAAAATTTCCTTCAATGATGTTTCATTATAATACTGATGAGAAAAAAAATCGGTTTTGTTATATGCTGTTTCACTTAAAGTTGAAGTTTCTAAGAACCTATCAATGACACGGAGGACTTACTATATTCCCTTTCAACCAGCAATTCTACTTGTCTAGAGTTGTAGTCACACGGTTGCTTGAAAATATATGTTTAAGGATTTTTGTTTGTAATAAAGAAAAATTTTCTAACAAAATGTTCATCAGTACAGAAAGGGCAAACATAATCTGATACAATTACATACTTTGCAATTCTTTACAGCAGTTGAAACTTTTTAAAATGTAGCAAAGGCCTAAAGTTACAAAATATACAGCAAACATTGAAACCTGTCATCAAAGTGCTTAACATTTGTTGAATGAATGAATTATTACATTAAAAAGTAATTCTATATATAGTGAAATGGAAAGGCTGCTAAGAAATATCATCACTGAAAAAAATGAAATGCAGAATAGTGTTTAGTGTGGTACTGTATCTACAAATGACCACAATTAACCTATGTGTAGATAAATGGCTTAAACAAGGATCTGGAAAGATTCATGCCAAACTGATAAGGAATATTAGCTCTGAGGAAAAAACTAAGATCTCAGGTTCTGGTGAAGGGAGCCTGTATATGTATTTATTGTTTGATTTTTTACAACCGTGTATGTATTCTATATTGTATAATTTTTAAGGAAATACATATATTTATTATTTAAAATGTAGAAAATTATTTAAAAAATTAAAATGTCCATAGACCACTGCACAGAGTCTTAGCATTTAGTGATATAGTCTAGTTTTCTTTACACATGTAACTGTATGTGTGTTTGTATCTATATATGTGTGCATATAAGAAGAATCTTATAATTTCAGGAAAAGGTATAAAAGCTCCATTACCACTTTGCTACAGACTGAATGTGTTCCTCCAAAATTCATACGTGACACTCTAATCCCCAATGTGATGATATTTAGAGATGGTGACTATGGGAGGTGCAAAGGTTTGAATGTGTCCCCTCGAAAATTTAGGTAGTGCCAATGTGATACTATTAAGTGAGAAGTCATTAGGCCATGAGGGCTCCTCTGTTGTGAATGGGATTAGATTCCCTTATAAAAGAGCTTGATGGAGGGAGTTAGCCCTCTCTTGCTCGTTTGTCATCTGCCGTGTGAGGATGTTGGCATCTTGGTCTTGGACTTAGCCTCAAGAACTATAAGAAATAAATTTCTGTTAATTGTAAATCACCCAATTTGTGGTATCCTGTTATAGTAGCACAAAACAGATTAAGGCAGAAATTGGTATGTAGAGGGTTGCTACAACACATACCTAAAACTGTGTTAGCAGCTTAGGAATTGGGTAATAACTAGAGGCAGGAACAATTTTGAAGTGAACATCAGGAAAAGCTGTCTTGCTGTGAAGACAGCATTAAGGGTGATTCTGGTGAAGGCTCAGAAGAAGAAACCTCTAAGGAAAGCCTCATTCTTTTTAGAGATGAGTTAAACTATTATAAACACAATGTTCGTAGAAATATGGACAGTAAAGGCCATTCTGATGCGGTCTCAGAAATGAGGAACAAGGTATTGGAAACTGCAAGAAAACTCATTCTTGTTATAAAGTGGCTAAGAAATTGGCTGAATTTGGGGGAGGAGCAAGATGGCCGAATAGGAACAGCTCCAGTCTCCAACTCCCAGCGCCAGCGACACAGAAGACCGGTGATTTCTGCATTTTCAACTGAGGTACTGGGTTCATCTCACTGGGGAGTGCCGGACGATCGGTGCTGGTCAGCTGCTGCAGCCCGACCAGCGAGAGCTGAAGCAGGGCGAGGCATCACCTCACCTGGGAAGCGCAAGGGGGAAGGGAATCCCTTTTCCTAGCCAGGGGAACTGAGACACACAACACCTGGAAAATCAGGTAACTCCCACCCCAATATTGCGCTTTAAGCAAACAGGCACACCAGGAGATCATATCCCACACCTGGCCGGGAGGGTCCCACGCCCACGGAGCCTCCCTCATTGCTAGCACAGCAGTCTGTGATCTACCTGCAAGGCAGCAGCGAGGCTGGGGGAGGGGCGCCCACCATTGCTGAGGCTTAAGTAGGTAAACAAAGCTGCTGGGAAGCTCCAACTGGGTGGAGCTCACAGCAGCTCAAGGAAACCTGCCTGTCTCTGTAGACTCCACCTCTGGGGACAGCGCACAGCTACACAACAACAACAACAACAACAACAACAACAACAAAGCAGCAGAAACCTCTGCAGACGCAAACGACTCTGTCTGACAGCTTTGAAGAGAGCAGTGGATCTCCCAACACGGAGGTTGAGATCTGAGAAGGGACAGACTCCCTGCTCAAGTGGGTCCCTGACCCCTGAGTAGCCTAACTGGGAGACATCCCCCACTAGGGGCAGTCGGACACCCCACACCTCACAGGGTGGAGTACACCCCTGAGAGGAAGCTTCCAAAGCAAGAATCAGACAGGTACACTCGCTGTTCAGAAATATTCTATCTTCTGCAGCCTCTGCTGCTGATACCCAGGCAAACAGGGTCTGGAGTGGACCTCAAGCAATCTCCAACAGACCTACAGCTGAGGGTCCTGACTGTTAGAAGGAAAACTATCAAACAGGAAGGACACCTACACCAAAACCCCATCAGTACGTCACCATCATCAAAGACCAGAGGCAGATAAAACCACAAAGATGGGGAAAAAGCAGGGCAGAAAAGCTGGAAATTCAAAAAATAAGAGCGCATCTCCCCCGGCAAAGGAGCGCAGCTCATCGCCAGCAACGGATCAAAGCTTGACGGAGAATGACTTTGACGAGATGAGAGAAGAAGGATTCAGTCCATCAAATTTCTCAGAGCTAAAGGAGGAATTACGTACCCAGCGCAAAGAAACTAAAAATCTTGAAAAAAAAGTGGAAGAATTGACGGCTAGAGTAATTAATGCAGAGAAGGTCATAAACGAAATGAAAGAGATGAAAACCATGACACGAGAAATACGTGACAAATGCACAAGCTTCAGTAACCGACTGGATCAACTGGAAGAAAGAGTATCAGCGATTGAGGATCAAATAAATGAAATGAAGCGAGAAGAGAAACCAAAAGAAAAAAGAAGAAAAAGAAATGAACAAAGCCTGCAAGAAGTATGGGATTATGTAAAAAGACCAAATCTACGTCTGATTGGGGTGCCTGAAAGTGAGGGGGAAAATGGAACCAAGTTGGAAAACACTCTTCAGGATATCATCCAGGAGAACTTCCCCAACCTAGTAGGGCAGGCCAACATTCAAATCCAGGAAATACAGAGAACGCCACAAAGATACTCCTCGAGAAGAGCAACTCCAAGACACATAATTGCCAGATTCACCAAAGTTGAAATGAAGGAAAAAATCTTAAGGGCAGCCAGAGAGAAAGGTCGGGTTACCCACAAAGGGAAGCCCATCAGACTCACAGCAGATCTCTCGGCAGAAACTCTACAAGCCAGAAGAGAGTGGGGGCCAATATTCAACATTCTTAAAGAAAAGAATTTTCAACCCAGAATTTCATATCCAGCCAAACTAAGTTTCATAAGTGAAGGAGAAATAAAATCCTTTACAGATAAGCAAATGCTTAGAGATTTTGTCACCACCAGGCCTGCCTTACAAGAGACCCTGAAGGAAGCACTAAACATGGAAAGGAACAACCGGTACCAGCCATTGCAAAAACATGCCAAAATGTAAAGACCATCGAGGCTAGGAAGAAACTGCATCAACTAACGAGCAAAATAACCAGTTGATATCATAATGGCAGGATCAAGTTCACACATAACAATCTTAACCTTAAATGTAAATGGACTAAATGCTCCAATGAAAAGACACAGACTGGCAAACTGGATAAAGAGTCAAGACCCATCAGTCTGCTGTATTCAGGAGACCCATCTCACATGCAGAGACATACATAGGCTCAAAATAAAGGGATGGAGGAAGATTTACCAAGCAAATGGAGAACAAAAAAAAGCAGGGGTTGCAATCCTAGTCTCTGATAAAACAGACTTTAAACCATCAAAGATCAAAAGAGACAAAGAAGGCCATTACATAATGGTAAAGGGATCAATTCAACAGGAAGAGCTAACTATCCTAAATATATATGCACCCAATACAGGAGCACCCAGATTCATAAAGCAAGTCCTTAGAGACTTACAAAGAGACTTAGACTCCCATACAATAATAATGGGAGGCTTCAACACTCCACTGGCAACATTAGACAGATCAACAAGACAGAAAGTTAACAAGGATATCCAGGAATTGAACTCATCTCTGCAGCAAGCAGACCTAATAGACATCTATAGAACTCTCCACCCCAAATCAACAGAATACACATTCTTCTCAGCACCACATCGTACTTACTCCAAAATTGACCATATAATTGGAAGTAAAGCACTCCTCAGCAAATGTACAAGAACAGAAATTATAACAAACTGCCTCTCAGACCACAGTGCAATCAAACTAGAACTCAGGACTAAGAAACTCAATCAAAACCGCTCAACTACATGGAAACTGAACAACCTGCTCCTGAATGACTACTGGGTACATAATGAAATGAAGGCAGAAATAAAGATGTTCTTTGAAACCAATGAGAACAAAGATACAACATACCAGAATCTCTGGGACACATTTAAAGCAGTGTGTAGAGGGAAATTTATAGCACTAAATGCCCACAAGAGAAAGCAGGAAAGATCTAAAATTGACACTCTAACATCACAATTTAAAGAACTAGAGAAGCAAGAGCAAACACATTCGAAAGCTAGCAGAAGGCAAGAAATAACTAAGATCAGAGCAGAACTGAAGGAGATAGAGACACAAAAAACCCTCCAAAAAATCAATGAATCCAGGAGTTGGTTTTTTGAAAAGATCAACAAAATTGACAGACCACTAGCAAGACTAATAAAGAAGAAAAGAGAGAAGAATCAAATCGACGCAATTAAAAATGATAAAGGGGATATCACCACCGACCCCACAGAAATACAAACTACCATCAGAGAATACTATAAACACCTCTACGCAAATAAACTGGAAAACCTAGAAGAAATGGATAATTTCCTGGACACTTACACTCTTCCAAGACTAAACCAGGAAGAAGTTGAATCCCTGAATAGACCAATAGTAGGCTCTGAAATTGAGGCAATAATTAATAGCCTACCAACCAAAAAAAGTCCAGGACCAGATGGATTCACAGCTGAATTCTACCAGAGGTATAAGGAGGAGTTGGTACCATTCCTTCTGAAACTATTCCAATCAATAGAAAAAGAGGGAATCCTCCCTAACTCATTTTATGAGGCCAACATCATCCTGATCCCAAAGCCTGGCAGAGACACAACAAAAAAAGAGAATTTTAGACCACTATCCCTGATGAACATCGATGCAAAAATCCTCAATAAAATACTGGCAAACCGGATTCAACAACACATCAAAAAGCTTATCCACCATGATCAAGTGGGCTTCATCCCTGGGATGCAAGGCTGGTTCAACATTCGCAAATCAATAAACATAATCCAGCATATAAACAGAACCAAAGACAAGAACCACATGATTATTTCAATAGATGCAGAAAAGGCTTTTGACAAAATTCAACAGCCCTTCATGCTAAAAACGCTCAATAAATTCGGTATTGATGGAACGTACCTCAAAATAATAAGAGCTATTTATGACAAACCCACAGCCAATATCATACTGAATGGGCAAAAACTGGAAAAATTCCCTTTGAAAACTGGCACAAGACAGGGATGCCCTCTCTCACCACTCCTATTCAACATAGTGTTGGAAGTTCTGGCTAGGGCAATCAGGCAAGAGAAAGAAATCAAGGGTATTCAGTTAGGAAAAGAAGAAGTCAAATTGTCCCTGTTTGCAGATGACATGATTGTATATTTAGAAAACCCCATCATCTCAGCCCAAAATCTCCTTAAGCTGATAAGCAACTTCAGCAAAGTCTCAGGATACAAAATTAATGTGCAAAAATCACAAGCATTCTTATACACCAGTAACAGACAAACAGAGAGCCAAATCATGAATGAACTTCCATTCACAATTGCTTCAAAGACAATAAAATACCTAGGAATCCAACTTACAAGGGATGTAAAGGACCTCTTCAAGGAGAACTACAAACCACTGCTCAGTGAAATCAAAGAGGACACAAACAAATGGAAGAACATACCATGCTCATGGATAGGAAGAATCAATATCGTGAAAATGGCCATACTGCCCAAGGTAATTTATAGATTCAATGCCATCCCCATCAAGCTACCAATGAGTTTCTTCACAGAATTGGAAAAAACTGCTTTAAAGTTCATATGGAACCAAAAAAGAGCCCGCATCTCCAAGACAATCCTAAGTCAAAAGAACAAAGCTGCAGGCATCACGCTACCTGACTTCAAACTATACTACAAGGCTACAGTAACCAAAACAGCATGGTACTGGTACCAAAACAGAGATATAGCTCAATGGAACAGAACAGAGTCCTCAGAAATAATACCACACATCTACAGCCATCTGATCTTTGACAAACCTGAGAAAAACAAGAAATGGGGAAAGGATTCCCTTTTTAATAAATGGTGCTGGGAAAATTGGCTAGCCATAAGTAGAAAGCTGAAACTGGATCCTTTCCTTACTCCTTATACGAAAATTAATTCAAGATGGATTAGAGACTTAAATGTTAGACCTAATACCATAAAAATCCTAGAGGAAAACCTAGGTAGTACCATTCAGGACATAGGCATGGGCAAAGACTTCATGTCTAAAACACCAAAAGCAACGGCAGCAAAAGCTAAAATTGACAAATGGGATCTAATTAAACTAAAGAGCTTCTGCACAGAAAAAGAAACTACCATCAGAGTGAACAGGCAACCTACAGAATGGGAGAAAGTTTTTGCAATCTACTCATCTGACAAAGGGCTAATATCCAGAACCTACAAAGAACTCAATCAAATTTACAAGAAAAAAACAAACAACCCCATCAAAAAGTGGGCAAAGGATATGAACAGACATTTCTCAAAAGAAGACATTCATACAGCCAACAGACATATGAAAAAATGCTCATCATCACTGGCCATCAGAGAAATGCAAATCAAAACCACAATGAGATACCATCTCACACCAGTTAGAATGGCGATCATTAAAAAGTCAGGAAACAACAGGTGCTGCAGAGGATGTGGAGAAATAGGAACACTTTTACACTGTTGGTGGGATTGTAAACTAGTTCAACCATTATGGAAAACAGTATGGCGATTCCTCAAGGATCTAGAACTAGATGTACCATATGACCCAGCCATCCCATTACTGGGGATATACCCAAAGGATTATAAATTATGCTGCTATAAAGACACATGCACACGTATGTTTATTGCAGCACTATTCACAATAGCAAAGACTTGGAATCAACCCAAATGTCCATCAGTGACAGATTGGATTAAGAAAATGTGGCACATATACACCATGGAATACTATGCAGCCATAAAAAAGGATGAGTTTGCGTCCTTTGTAGGGACATGGATGCAGCTGGAAACCATCATTCTTAGCAAACTATCACAAGAACAGAAAACCAAACACCGCATGTTCTCACTCATAGGTGGGAACTGAACAATGAGATCACTTGGACTCAGGAAGGGGAACATCACACACCGGGGTCTATCATGGGGAGGGGGGAGGGGGGAGGGATTGCATTGGGAGTTATACCTGATGTAAATGACGAGTTGATGGGTGCAGCAGACCAACATGGCACAAGTATACATATGTAACAAACCTGCACGTTATGCACATGTACCCTACAACTTAAAGTATAATAATAATAAATAAATTAAAAAAAAAAAAAAGAAATTGGCTGAATTTGTCTGTTCTAGGACTTTATGGAAGGCAAAACTTAGCAATAAACTAGGATATTTGGTTAAAGAAAACGTTAGGCTATCAAGTGTTCAGGATGCTGTGTGGCTTCTTTTAACCACTTGTAGTAAAATGTGAGAAGAAAGAAACAATTTAAAGACAAAATGTATAATCTAAAGGGAAGCAGAATGTAAACCTTTGGAAAATTATCCTGGCCATGTAAAGAATAAAAACTGTGTTTGGGCCAAGGATGTGGCCCAAGTGACCATTTCATAAAAAAAGCAGTATAGATATAAGGAAGTCATGTGATATTCATCAAGACAATGGGAGAATGACCCTGAAGCCATTTTAGAGAGCTTCAAGACTGCTGCTCCCATCACAGGCCCAGAGTGCTGGGTCCTTGAGGGCAGAATGGCTTAAGGGGAGGGGCCCAGGAACAACTGGGGCCTCAGGGCTCACTGCCCAGGGCCACCTCAGTCTATGCTCCCTGAATTCTGATGCAGTGCTCCTTAGCTGCACCACCTGTGGCTCAAGCAGACCTAGATGCTGCTTGGGTCACTTCTCTGGAGTGTGCAAGTTGTGAACCTTGGAAGCATCTACGTGGTGCAAATTCTGTAGCCCCAAAGAGCAAAAGAGCTGTGGAGTCATGGCTTCCTTCACTTAGATTTCAAAGGATACCTTGAACAGTTCTGGGGCCTAGGCTGAGACATAACATCATGTCAGAGCTGCCACAGAAAGTCCCCATTAGGGTAATGCTAGTAGAGTTATGAGCAAGGTTGTCCCTGAGACCTCAGACCTGTAGAGATACCAGCATGCAGCAACAACCTGGGAAAGCTGTAGGCATGTAATTTCAGTGCATGAGATCTGAAGCATTAGCAAAGCTATGGGGATGGGGCCGGGCTACTCTGGGGACTTGGGGCCCAACCCCTGCCCCAGTGTGTCTGGAAGGTAAGATATGACGTCGAAGAAGATTATTCTAAGCTTTAAAATTTAATGTTGCCTGCTCTGTTGTCTTTTGGACTTACTTGGAATGTGTTACTCCTTTCTTCTTTTCCATTCTCCATTTTGGAATGGAAACGTCTTTCCTGTGCCTATCCCATCACAGTATTTTGGAAATACATAACTTGTTTGATTGCACAGGCTCACAGTTGGAGGGAAATTTGCCTCAGGATGAATCATACCTTGAGTCTCACCCACATGATGTTTAGATGAAACTTTGAACTAGACTTTAAAGTTGATTCTGGAATGAATTAAGAATTTTGGGAGCTATTGGGATGAAATGAATGTGTTTTGTATATGTGAAGAACATGAATTTTGGGGGATCAGGGATAGAATGCTGTTACTTAAATGAGTCTTCTCCAAAATTCAGGTTTTGCCAGTGTGATAGTATTAAGAAGTGGGACTTTAAGAGGTGATTGGGCCATGAGGGCTCCTCTGTTGTGAATGGGATTAGGTTCCCTTATAAAGGAGCTTGATGGAGGGAGTTGGCTCTCTCTTGCTCTTTTGTCTTCTGCCACGTGAGAATGCTGCATCTTAATCTTGGACTTCTCAGCCTCAAAAACTATGAGAAACAAATTTTTATGCTTTATAAATCACCCATTCTATGGTATTCTGTTAGAGCAGCACAAAATGAATTAAGACAGGAAAAATTAGAAATATGGAGCCCTCTTGATGGGATCAGTGACCATATAAGAAAAGGCAGAGAGAGATTGCTTTTTCCTTCTCTCCTCTTCACCATGTGTGACCACAATAAGAAAGTGACCATCTGCAAACCAAGAAGGGGGGCCTTCATTGGACATCTGATCTGATGGCAACTTGATCTTGGATTTCTTAAGCCTCCAAAACTGTGTGAAATAAGTGTTTCTTGTTTAAGCCACCCAGTCTATGGTTGGTTTTTTTAAATAGAAGGCTGAATAGACAAAGACATATTCTGAACCAATATGTCTTTCACCTTCTCACTGATGTTTCTTTTGCCTAGAATCACGTTAATTTCCACCATTATTTAAAAATCCCTCCTTGTACATGATCCCAGCTATTCTCTCCTTCACTCCTTATCTTTGCTGTCACTTGTCATTCTGCCAATTAAATTATTTTAAACAAAACTTGCCACATTTCAGAAGTTAGCCCTCTCAACATTATTTTGATAAAAACATGCCCCACTTTTTGTATTTGTCTGTGCTTATATGACCCACATATCATCTTTTACACATTTATTTAAAAATTAAGTTCAGAGACTTCCTCATGGAGCCAGAAAGGCTTTCTTTACTTCGCTCCTGCTACATCCTCAATCTTGATGTCTTCTTCATCAAGGTTCTGGCTATCTTGTGATAGGGGAAGTGTCTGAATTAGTCCATTTTCACACTGCTATAAAGAACTACTTGAGACTGGGTAATTTATGAAGAAAAGAGGTTTAATTGACTCACAATTCTGCAGGTTTAACAGGAAGGCGTCAGGAAACTTACAATCATGGTGGAAGAAGAAGGGGAAGTAAGCACATCTAACCATGGCACAAGCACATCTTACCATGGCAGAGCAGGAAGGAAAGAGACATAGCACAAAGTGGGGAAGTTTCACACACTTTCCAACAACCAGATCTCATGAGAGCTCACTATCATGAGAAAAAAAAGGGGGAAGTCTGCCCCAGTGATTCAATCCCTCTCACCAGGTCCCTGCCCTGACATGTGGGGATTACAATTTGAGATGAGACTTGAGTGGGGACACAAAGACAAACCATATCATTCTGCCCCAGCCCCTCCCAAATCTCATGTCCTTCTCACATTTCAAAACACTATCATGCCTTCCCAACAGTCCCCCAAAGTCTTAACTCATTCCAGAGTTAACCCAAAATCTGAAGTCCAAATTTTCATCTGAGGTAAGGCAAGTCTTTTCTTCCTATGAGCCTGTAAAATAAAAAAAAAACAAGTTAGTGACTTCCAAGATACAATAGGGGCACAGGCATTGAGTAAATGCTCCCATTCCAAATGGGAGAAATTAGCCAAAACAAAGGGGCTTTAGGCCCCATGTGGGTGTGAGACCCAACAGGGTAGTCATTAAATCTTAAAGCTCTGAAATAATCTCCTTTGACTCCACGTCTCACATCCAGGCCCCACTCATGTAAGCGGCCGGAGGGGCGGGGGGGCTCCCAAGGCCTTGGGCTGTTCTACCCCTATGGCTCTTCAGGGTACAGTCCCTGCAACTGTTTGTATAGGATGACATTGATTGCCTGCAGGCACACGGTGCAAGCTGTCAGTGGATCTCCCATTCTGGGACCCAGAAGGCAGTGGCCCTCTTCTCACAGCTCCACTAGGCAGTGCTCCAGGGGGTACTCTGTGTGGGGTATCCAACCCCACATTTCCCCTCCACGCTGCCCTAGTAGAGGTTTTTCATGAGGTCTCTGCCCCTACAACAGGTATTTCCATACATCCTCTGAAATCCAGGTGGAGATTCCCCAACCTCAACTCTAGCTTTCTGCACACATACACACCACACATACACACGCCCAACAGCACATGGAAGCCACCAAGTCTTAGGAATTTCATCCCCTGAATCAATGACCCAAATTGTACCTTGGCCCCTTTTAGCTACAGTGGGAGCTGGAGCAGCTGGGATACAGGATGTCATATCCTGAGGCTTCACAGAGCAGCTGGCCTCTGGGACTGGCCCATGAAGGTATTTTTTCCCCAGGCTTCAGGGCTTGTGATGGGAGGAGCTGCAGCAGAGGTCTCTGAAATATCCTGGAGACCTTTTCTTTATTGTCTTGGCTATTAACATTCAGCTTCTCTTTAATTATGCAAATTTCTGCAGCCACCTGAATTTCTCCTCAGCAAATGGGTTTTTCTTTTCTACCACACGGTCAGGCTGCAAATTTTCCAAACTTTTATGCTCTGCTTTCCTTTTAAACATAAGTTCTAATTTCAGACCGTCTCTTTGTAAACACATATGACCATGTGAACCCTGAGTACCTGAGACAGGTCTCAGTTAATTTAGAAAGTTTATTTTGCCAAGATTGAGAACACAGACCCATGACACAGCTTCAGGAGGGCCTGATGACATGTGCCCAAGGTGGTCGGGATACAGCTTGGTTTTATACATTTTACAGAGACATGAGACATCAATTAATATATGTAAAATGTACATTGGTTCAGTCCAGAAAGGCAGAACAACTCAAATAGGGAGGGTGCTTCTAGGTCACAGGTAGATGAGAGACAAACTGTTGTATTCTTTTGTTTCTGATTAGCCTTTCCAAAGGAGGCAATCAGATATGCATTTATTCTCAGTGAGCAGAGGGATGACTTTGAATAGAATGGGAGTCAGGTTTGCCCTAAGTAGTTCCCAGCTTGACTTTTCCCTAACTTAGTAATTTTGGGGCCCCAAGATTTATCTTTCTTTCACAACTTATACTGTTAGGAGCAGTCAGACCATATCTTGAATGCCTAGCTGCCATGAAATTTATTTTGCCAGATACCCTAAATCATCTCTCTCAAATTCAAAGTTCCACAGATCACTAGGGTAGGGGCAAAATTCCACCAGTTTATTTGCTAAAGCAAAGCAAGAGTGACCTTTACTACAGTTCTCTATAAGTTCCTTATCTCCTTATAAGACCACCTCACCCTGGATTTCACTGTCCACATCAGTGTTACCATTTTGGTCACAACCATTCAGCAAGTCTCTAGGAAGTTCCAAACTTTCCCACATCTTCCTGTCTTCTTCTGAGTGCTCCAAACTGTTCCAACCTCTGCCCATTACCTAGTTCTAAAGTCGTTTCCACATTTTCAGGTATCTTTATAACAATGTCCCACTTTCCTGGTACCAATTTTTTTGTATTAGTCTATTTTCACACTGCTATAAAGAACTACCTGAGACTGGGTAATTTATGAAGAAGAGAGGTTTAATTGACTCAAAATTCTGTAGGCTTAACAGGAAGCATGACTGAGAGGCCTCGGGAAATTTACAATCACTGTGGAAGGAGAAAGGGAAGCAAGGCACATCTTCCCATGGTGGAGCAGGAGAGAGTGCAAGCAAAGGGGAAGTGCCGCCCACTTTCAAACGACTAGATTTCATGAGAACTCACTCACTATCACGAGAACTGCAAAGAGGAAGTGTGCCCCCACGATTCAATCACCTCCACCACACCCATCTCCTGACATGTGGGGATTATAATTTGAGATGTGATTTGGATGGGAACACAGAGTCAAAAAATATCAGCTCCCATCCTCCCTAAGCTGGATTTTTTTTTCTTTTCCTTTCTGTTTAGTATGTGACTGATATAGTTTGGATATTCGTCCAAGCCCAAATCTAATATTGAAATAGAATCCCCAATGTTGGAGGTGGAGCAGGCCTGGTGGCAAGTGTTTGGATCACGGGGGTGGAACTGTCATGAATAGTTTGGGACATCCTCTTGGTGATAATTGAGCACTCTCTGAGTTCTCACAAGATCCAACCATTTTAAATGTGTGGTGCCCCCCCCTGCCCCACTCTCTCGCTCACTCCTGTCCCCCTTCACCTTCTACATGAGTAAAAGCTCCCTGAGGCCTCCCCAGAAGCCACACAGATGCCATTACCACGATTCCTGCAGAACATGTTCTGCATGCAGAACAATGAGCCAATTAAACCTCTTTTCTTTATAAATTACCCAATCTCTGGTATTTCTTTATAACAATGCAAAGAATTGCCTAATACATTGACTATGTTAATAGTTATTAGTTCTTTGAGTTTCTAGAGTCTGTATATACTTGTATATAATCAATATTTCCTTCATTGTTATTATTATTCCAAGATACGTGATCATTTTCTTTCCAGACTCACTTTTACTTCCATGGTCACTTTTAAATTTTTGATTGATACCAAGTGCACAGTTACCATTTCCCTGATTACTCGTGACTTCTGAGAGAGTTCACATTTTCAAAATGGCAATCAAGAATTTGCCTAATAATCTTCTTTGAGCGGACCAAGACTTCCTGCAGAGATCTGCATAGCTGAGGGCCCTCATCACCACTCATTTTTACTGCGCTAGTTGTGTTTGTGCATGTGTATGTGCTTCATTTGCATTGTAATATCTCACTTATTCTGCTATTTAGCTGGATGTCGCAGTAAAATTCCACAATTGAAGCATTGGGTTTGCTCTCCCCTCATATCCTCTCTCAAATAATGATCATTGAACTTACAATTTCATATTCATGGATTTACATCCAGATATACATCTTATCGGCATGCAATGCTGACCTCCGTTCTCCTACTATACATGTTTCTTTTGAAGAATGTACTCAGTCATTCTTCAAAATGGACAATGAAATGTCCTACCCATGGACAATGAAAATGAAATCCTAAGGCCCCTCAACCAACTGAATGAAAACCATGTTGGCCAAAGGGACCCCAGAGAAACCTTGAAAACTGAGTTCCCAGCCATGCTGGGATGGGAGGTCAGACATACCTCATTATATTTTCTCCTTGGGTCTTCCCTAAGGGTTAAAAAGAAAGAAACTAGCCCTTTGGAAAGACTTGCTGCATCTCTGATATCAACCAACTGCCTAGCGCTACCTCTCCCTTTTGCAGTTTTAACAAAACAACTGACCAGCATTCCTTCCTGATAGGCCAATGACAAGGAGTGGTTCTGGCTGGTTAAGGGAGGATGTGCAGTGAGGGTTTTTGTGTCCTCCGCTTTACCCTTTGACGTCAGAGGGCTGAAAACGCCTCCCTTGGATCATGCTACCGCTACCATTTTTTTTTTAACATGGGTCCCAAGGAGAGGCTTCAGCTCAGTTGTAAATGCACACATTTTTCGTTTCATAAATATTCATGATTCCTCATGTAACTAATTAAATACGTATGTTTGCCCACCTGATTCAGCACAAATCTCTGTCTTATTCTTCTCACCCTTGAGGTGTCTGTTTCTGGCTTCTGGCCAGAGGCTACACCACCCAGCCTGTCAGAATGGCCACCCTGTAAGCTCCAACCCTTATTGAAAAATAAGGTTCTTTTTTCCAAATGTATAAACCTCATTCTTCAAAAGACGGTCATATTACAGTTATTGTTTTGGTCCTTAATACAGATTATACTTATTTCCTTGTGTTAAGATTTTAATGTCATTTTGTCATATTATGCCATTTATTTCCAATTTGTTTTATATAATGATACACATAGCACATGATACTCATTTATAATACACTCAAACAGGAGCATATTGAGATTCTGACTCAACACCTCACTTTTGTGGGAGAAGTAGAGGCCTGTAACAATTTATAATTGTTGTAACTCTTAAAGGAAAGGGGTCCCAATCCAGACCCCAAGCGAGGGTTCTTGGATCTTGCACAAGAAAGAATTCAGGGCAAGTCCACAGTGCAAAGTAAAAGCAAGTTTATGAAAAAAGTACAGTGATGAAAGGACAGCTACTTCCTAGACATAGTAGGACAATCCTAAACGTAAAAGGAAGAACAAATTTACCCCAGGTACAATGCTTGTATATATAGGGAGATGTGCTCTGCTACAAGGGTTTATGATAAAAAATTAGTTTTCTTAATTACTATATTTTGCAAGAATTGATATTATTATCTTTAAAGCAAAATTAGGAATGCCTTCATTCGCAAGATATTGGGATATTAGGACACGCCCAAGTCCGAGTCTGTTTAGTAAACTTTACTAATCTGCTCCCTTAACCATAAACATCTAGAGGCTAGGAATACCTTTCTTTCTGAGAACACAGCCCAGGAAGTCTCAGCCCCATTTTCCCAACCCTCACTCAGAATGGAGTTGCTCTGGTTTGAATGCCTCTGACATATCTCCCCATCCCTTTACCAGAGGACCTTTATCCTAAGGGTTGCAGAGGGATGAAGATCCATCTTCTGTAACTTCTTCAGGCTGAATAGGGGCAATGATATGCCTGCCTAACTATTAGGGTCTCTTGTATTCAGGGTAGAGAGAAGCTGAGTCAGAGAGTGTTGGTATGGTGATCATTCATAACTCCAAGTTCTGACAAAAGGTGATATCTGAAAGATTAATAAGTGTCCAATTTAAGAAAGTGTTGAGTGAGTGTGTCTTGCATTCCTACACAAAGAGTACAACTGCAATATATCCCACAATGGCAAAGCAAAATAAGTAAAATCATTCCAAGGAAACTAAACAGAAAGGCTTTCCAAGAACTGGGCAGTTCTTGGAACCAAGCATATATAGGGTCAATTGATAGTGCATCAATGGCATAGATATGAGTATCTGCAGCTTTCATAGCCTGGGTAATATTATGTGAATAGTTTGGAGCATACACACAACATTCAGTTTTGATCAAAGCACAAGTTCCCCCTTGGGCCGCTGTTAAAATGTCCACATACCTAACAGTTTGTCTGATTACGTAGAGAGGCTAAAGTCTATGCCCATCAGCAAATAAGTAACTGTCTGCATGATTCCAACTTATATCTAGGGGAGGAGACCACCCCTCATATCATCTTATGCCCAATTTCTGCCTCCAAAGAAAGAAGTAAAAACTAAAAGGCAGAAATGAAATCCACAGGCAGATAGCCCGGCACCACACTCTGGGCCTGGTAGTTAAAGATCGACCCCTGACCTGATTGGTTATATTATCTATAGATTACAGACATTGTATAGAAATGCACTGTGAAAATCCCTATCTTGTTTTGTTCCAATCTAATTACCGGTGCATGTAGCCCCCAGTCACATACTCCCTGCTTGCTCAATCAATGATGACTCTCTCACATGCACCCCCTTAGAGTTGTGAGCCCTTAAAAGGGACAGGAATTGCTCACTTAGGGAGCTCGGCTCTTGAGACAGGAGTCTTGCCGATGTCTTCCTTCTTTAGAATAAAGAAGTCCGAATAAACCCCTTCCTTCTTTAACTCGGTGTCTGAGGAGTTTTGTCTGCCGCTCGTCCTGCTACATATCCAAAGGTAGAATGCCAATCCATATCTTTATGTTACCCATCCCTTTCATTTTTTCTGAATGGGAGTCAGAGGTCACTGATTGGCTCACAGGAATAAACAGGATCAGTCTCTTGTGTTCTGTTGGCCTGTGGGACTTCATAAGAGACAGGCTTAATTTGAGATAAGTGGACCCAGCTGTTTGTTCCCAGAAGTTTAACTGCAGTTGGGATGCTAAGGAGAACTTGCTGGGGTCACTTACATTTTGGAGAAAGCTGACCTGCTGGGATCCTTCCCTCCAACTTTTTAATAGGATGCAGTCTCCCAACTGGGTTGTAACAACCAGCTTAGTTCTTCCTTCATGGGGAAAGGGTGTCTTTGATTTCCATATTCAAGGAGTGCGTTTTGCACTTGTCCTAAGTTAATCACATAATTCTACAGCTTGAAATTATCTATGTCTATTAATAGGACTGTAGTTAAGAAAGGCCTTCCATACATTATTTCAAAAGGGCTGAGCTGCAGATTTCCCTTATGGACCACTCAAACCTATAATAAGGCTACAGGCAATAAAGACAGTCTGATTTCTGATGTCTCTTGGCATAGTTTAGCAACAGTCCTTTTTAGAGTTTGATTAGCTCTTTCTACTTTTCCCGAAGACTGTGGCCTCCATGGTAAGTGAAGGCGGTACTGAATTCCTAGGGCTGAAGATATGTTTTGGTTAATTATCACTGTGAAAGATAGGCCATTATCACTCTGTAAGCTCCTAGGCAGCCCAAATCTAGGAATTATTTCCTTTAGTAGGAGTTTAGAAACCTCATTTGCCTTTTCAGACTGGGTAGGAAAAACTTTGATCCAACCCGTAAAGGTGTCAACAAATATTAATAAATATTTAAACCCTTTAGACGTGGGCATCTGAGTATAGTCTGTTTACCAGTCTTCATCAGGGTATGTTCCCCTATGCTGAACAGGCCTTACTAGAGGAGGAGGTAAAGACTGATTATTTAGGTTATTCCAGGCACGCAGTTCACAAGCCTGAGTTACCCACTTTATTGCTTTAAGTAAGCCTTTTCCTATAAAAAGCTGGGACATTAATTGAAATAGGGAATCTCTTCCCAAATGAGTACACTCATGCAAATGTTAACTATTTTTCACTGATGAGCACCTGGTATTAACAGTTTGTTGTCATTGATAAACCAGCCAGAAGGATCTTGCATTATACCCTGGCCTTTAGCCCATTCTTGTTCCTCTTTAGTATACCTAGGTTCTGTCATTATCCTGGCTTGGGGCATTAGCATGCGGACAAGCCCAACTAGCTCCTTTAATGCTGCTGCCTCAGCAGCTGCATCTGCAAAAGAATTTCCCTTAGCCACACTAGAGTCTCCTTTTTGATGTCCTCTGCAATAGATTACAGCTTCTTCCTTGGGCAGGAAAACAGCACCCAGTAGATTTAGAATTTCTAACTGATGTTTTATAGGAGAACCCTTAGCAGTTAAGAGTCCCTGTTCCTTCCAGATAGCAGCATGAGCATGAAGTACCAGAAAGGCATACTTAGAATCAGTATAAATGTTAATTCTTAAGTCCTTTCCCAATTGCAGGGCTCTAATAACAGCTATTAATTCTGCCCTTTGAGCTGAGGTAGAAGCTAGTAAGGCCTAAGATTCAGTTACCTGGTGTTCACTGACAACAGCATACCCAGCTTTCCTGTTTCCCTGGTGCACAAAGCTACTTCCATCTGTAAACCATTCTACCTCAGGATTACCTAGAGGCTCATCCTTTAAATATGGATGACTGGAGTAAACTTGCTCCATAACTTGTATACAAGAATGATCTAGGGCACCTGTGGATTCAGGCAAATAGATGCTGGATTCAAAGTTTGACATACTTTAAGTCTTATATCAGGAGCATCTAGCAACAAAGCCTGATATTTACTCGAAGGAAAGGAGAAGGAGGAATTTCTTGTTTACCTGTGATTTCCAAAAGATACTACTGTTTGCAGTTGAGTCAACAAATCCCTTCCCAACAAGGGAATGGGGCATTCAGGAGAAAACCAAACTCCCTGAAGATCAGCTTAGAGGATAGGTAAAATGACGTCTATGGGCTTGTCCATCTATCCCCTTGACCATACAGTTTTGGGGTGACAGAAGCCCATTATAATGGGTCAAAAAAGAGTAGGCAGTCCAGAAGGAAGTTAATGTTCTTACCTGCCATGTCAAGGGTTACCAAGGCTCATCCGGAGATATGTTGTCCAACAGGAGCTGTGACGGAACATCCTGGGCCCTGTCACTCTTGGGCTTGCCTGGCTATTTCGGCCACCATTGGTTTGGGTGTCGATGGCTCCCTTCAGGATGCCAGGCAACCCCTCTTCCAGTGGCCAGTTTTTTTATAGTGTATACACTGATTTATGCTCAAGGTGCAGTGACTTAGATGCCCAGCTTTGAGCTTCCCACCTTTCAGTTCCCCTTGTTCAAGCCAAGAGCCAGGAGGGTAACCCCATGTGGGAAGTGAGCTTAAGGCTGCAGCCAAGAGCTGCACGTTGTGGGAAGTTCCTCTTGCTCTTTCGGCTTCCTCTGCTTTGTCCCTGTCATTAAAAACTAAAAATGCCATATCCAAAAGCTGTCCTATAGGAGTTTGGGGACCATAGCTGCTTTTTGTAGTTTCCTATGAGTATCAGGGGCAGACTAGGTTCTAAAATGTGTTCCCAAAAGGGTTTGTCCTTCCCTTGAGGCAAGATCAGTGTTAGTATATTTCCTGATGGCCTCAACTAAACACCCTTGAAACAAAGCTGGATTCTCATCTTTACCCTGAGAAATTTCCTTAACCTTTTATTAGTTAACAGGCTTTTTCATACACTTCTTCATCTCTTCCAACAAACAAGTGACCCTATGATTTCTCCTCCCCAAGTCCTCACTGCTCCGTTAATAGTTCCACTCTGGATCTTGATCTGGAACTCCTGTACCTCCTGCTTAATATATCGTATGGTTCAGGTTGCAAGCCAATACCTCATCTGCATGGGTCCTAGCTGTACCAAAAATGCATTGTTTCCCTTCCACTGTACAACACAGAGACAACAAAACATGCAGATCCTGCCAAATTAAACCATAGGTCAGAGTTAATTTCTCAAACTTACCTATGAATTTTATTGGATCTTCAAAAAAATGACCAAATTTCTCTTTACATAGAGCCAAATCAGACATGGAAAAGGGAACATGTACTCTCACAATGCCTTCTTCCCCATTTGCCACCCCCAAGTGGACAAAGGTTTGGCTTTGGAGGTTAACAGGAGGCTCCACTATAAGTAGTACTCACTGGGCTAAGTTCCTTAGGCAGTGGTGGGTGGGTGTAGAGTGGGACTAGATGGGTACAAAGGAGGGGACGAATGGTTCTCAATACAACTTTCAGGTGGACTACAGGGAGAAAGGACCAACACATCTGAACCTTCAGAGTTTACAGAAGGAAGTGTTGCTCCACCCGAAACTGCCCGCCAATTCTGGGGCGGGAGGGCAGTGCGTGGGGCGGGGCGGGTGTTGCATTAAAGGATCATCTAGTATGTCCAGCTCTTTTTCTTCTTTTCCTCTCATCAAACATGATCCACATTATCCATATAATATTAGTGAGCTGAGACATGAATCTTAAATAAATCACAAGGACTTTGACAAAAATGTTGAATAAGGAAAAGGAAATGAAGAGGATTTAGATGGGAATGACCAGAGTAAGCAAGCAGGTTCTGGCCAATAGTGGCAGTGTGGATTGGACAAGTAAAGCTGGTTTGCCCGAATCCAGGAAAGGAAAGAAGTTTTTCATGTGCAAAATGAGACAAACAGCAGAGAAAAGTCCCCTGATTTCCATCCCAGTGCTTCTCAATCACACGTAGTCTGCATAGCAGCAACAAAGCATAGCTACATCTATCTGATCTTATTGCTCATAGCTGTTAAATATCGATCTCAATCAGCAATTTTAGAGATGGAGCATTCAATGATTTTTGTTCCCAATGTTTCACAAGTGAGTGGACAGAAATCTGGAGGCACATAGGAAATGAGTAAGGTAAAATCCCTAAGACTAGTTAAATAAAGTCTCCTGAAAATGACACTGAAACACAGACAGCAACCAAGACATTGATTTATGCAGCAAGGATGACAAGGCAGATTAATATGAAGAGCATAGCCTGAGGTGCCAAACCCATTTTCAGCCAAGAAGGACTTTACTTAGAGGAGCCTCTAACCCCCTAAATCTTAGAAGGGACTCTAACCTTCCTAAATTGGGCCTCTAATCCGAGGTCAGTTAAGTGTCCTTGCCTTTTTGTTAAGAGGGGCCTCCAATCCGCTCGGTCTTAGGAGAGACTCTACCTACCCTAAGTTGGGCCTCTAACCCCATCCCATTCTTTACCCAGGTACCCCACCACTTATCCAAAGTCATCCAATCAGTGCTGCAGTCTATTTCGTTTGGGTTGGGGGGGTTTCTTCTGTGGTCTCCAGAAATATGTTACAGGAAAGGGGTCCCAATCCAGACCCCAAGAGAGGGTTCTTAGATGTCATTCAAGAAAGAATTCAGGGAGAGTATACAGTGCAAAGCAAAAACAAGTTTATTAAGAAAGGACAGTGGTGAAAGGAGAGCTACTCCACAGACACAATAGGACGCTCCTGAAAGTAAGAGGAGGAACACATCCACCCTAGGTACGATGCTTGTATATTATGAGGAGATGTGCTCTGCTACAAGGGTTTGTGATAAAAAATTAATTTTCTTAGTTACTATATTTTGCAAGAATTGATGTTATTATCTTTAAAGCAAAATTAGGAATGCCTTTGTTCTCCAGATATTGGGATATTAGGATGCTCCCAAGTCTGGGTCTGTTTAGTAAACATTATTAATCTGTTCCCTTAACGGTAAACATCTAGAGGCTAGGAATACCTTTCTTTCTGAGAATGCAGCCCAGCAAGTCTCAGCCTCATTTTCCTAGCCCTCACTCAAAATGGAGTCGCTTTGGTTAGAACACTTCTGACATAACTATTAGCAATACATTTCAGACATAGAAGCTCATAACTGGCTCTAGTATAGATAACATCAGCCCTAGGGTTTATACAATAGCTTGAACTCTATCTCTTTATGCCTCACAGAAATGACTTAATTGACATGATATGGATAACTTGAAACTAATGTAACTTAAAAAAAACTCACAAAATTTATTTTGTATTGAAACCACCTTCACAAAATTAAGACTGAGACAGTGAAAAAGATTTAACTTAATCAACTCCATCTTGCCTCTAATCTCCAAGTTGTCCTTGTTCATTCCTGGGTGTATGCTGAACTAACTTTGGGAGAAATTTAGTTTATAGTTTAAACAAAGATGGTAACAGCCCTTTCCCAAAGCAGGCCTCCTTCTTGCCTGGGGACTAGATTGCCTTTGTAGGACTAACACTAGCCACAAGATTAGAATTTATGGTTTAGGAGGCAGGCAGTTGGAGGCTACAAGATTCTGACCCTCACTAAACTGCTCCTAAGATCAGTGCTTAAGATATTTTGCAGACCCTGCACTTGACAGATCAGCTGGCACCACTCAGATTGGCTCATCTGATCTTGTAACCCCACTCAGGAAATGACTCAGTGCAGAAGACAGCTTAAACTCCCTATGATTTCATCCCTGACCAATCAGCACTCCTGGCTCACAGGCTTCCCCCCATCCACCAAGTTGTCCTTAAAAACTGTGCTCCCTGAATATTCGCGGAGACTGATTTGAGTACTATAAAACTCCGATCGCCCACACAATTGGCTCTGCATGAATTACTTTTTCTCTACTGCAATTCCCCTGTCTTGATAAATGAGCTCTGTCTAGGCAGTGGTCAAGGTGAACCCACTGGGCATTATAGTATTGTTAGTAACAAAATATAACTTACCTCATGATAAATTAAGATACACTGATGTATCACTGAAGAACTGCTCTGTGCCTTGGTATCCAAAACCATGAATATTATTCTTGACCTACTTCCTTATTAGTTTCACCTGAAAATTATGAGAACTTCTTCCTTTTTCACTTGTTCTTCTTGTATGCCACTGATTACCCCTGCCTCCATTATCCATTACCCTCTTTTCAATGTTAGTAACATAATGTCCTCCAAGATTTCAGCTGGGCACATGGCTGCCCAGCTGGACTACATTTCCCAGCCTCCCATGAAGCTAGGTGTGGTCATGTGACTGGGTACTGGCCAATTAAATGTGAGCAGAAGTTACGTTACTAACATCTATGCTAAATTTCAAATAAAGTAATTATTTACATTTGCTACCAGTTTTAGACCCAGGCAACAGGATTGCCTTCCATGAGGCCTGTACTTTTCAAGGCCCTATCCTGGATGTGTCCCTCCCTATAGGATGAGAATTCTGCAGGACCGAAGAGACCTTTGTTCTTCTATTGTTCTTCTAGACCAAGCTTTAAGTCCATGGAACCTTAGAATTCCTTGTCCAAATGTCTCTGAACCTGTTTCCAGAGCCTGCATGAGCTTCTTCTGTGGATCTATCCTCCTGAGTGTAAACCATGCCCAGTTCATTCACTCCTAGGACGAAGGCTCACTGAGAAACAGCTGTATAGTGGGGAGGTGTACCGACAAAAGAGTGTCTTTACCTTGTAGGCAAGGATGCTGGCAGTGCAGGATGGAGCTGGAGTGGGAGAGAAAACGTGGTCAGCCATAAGCTCAGGGTCAGGTGTGAATTCTCCCTATGCTGTCATATCCAGTTCAGAATTCCAAGAGGTCTGAGAATCCTAAATTTGCCCCTGAATTTCCAGGCAGTTAGGAAGGCATACTGTCAAAATAGTAGGTTCATTGGCAGTGTTTTTGTTTGTTTAATAATTTGGAAGTATTTAGACAAACAGCATGTGGGCCTATAATTGTATCTCTGTCCTGGTCTCCTGAATGCAGAAAAAGGCCTGCTTACACCTTTCTTTCTTTTTTCCTTAGGCTGGAATACAGATGCGTTGCTGACCAGCAAGCTCTGACCTTGTGTGGACAAATATAGTATCTAAAGGGATGGCAGAACAACCCGTTCAAAGGAACTGACTTCCTGTATGAGCCTGCATTCTAGAGTCACCCCAGCTCTGGAATGCTCATACCTAACTGTTCCCTGGAGAAATGCCAACTTCTCTCTTATTTGAAACCCTGCATTTTGGATTTTTTTTTTAATCGGTATGATCTGTATTCTAACCAACACAACGAGTTTCAGTCTCTTCTTCCCACTCTGCACACCACTGGTTCTATTTGAAGACCTTCTTAATAAGATGAATAGATTACTAGTGAAGCACACTCTTTCTACTAAATATAAGATTCACTTTGTCTCATACTAGGTGCTCTACAGTCACACTGCTTGAGTTTGTGTCTCAGCTGTCCTTTCACTTTCTATATGTGACCTTGACAATGTTCGTCAACCTCTCTGTCTCATGTTTCTCATTTGTAAAATGGAGATTAAAATAGTTTCTTCCTTCTCAGGTTGTTGGGAGATTAGATGGCAATCTTAGTCTGTTCAGGTATAACAAAATAATATCAACTGGGTGGCTTATAAACAGTAGAAATTTCTCATAGATCTGGAGGCTGTAAGTCCAAGATTAAGGCACCAGCAGATTCAGTATCTGGTAAAGACTGGCTTTCTGGATCATAAACAGCAGTCTTCTCACTGCATCTTCACATGGTGGAAGAGCTGAGGGAGCTCTCTGAGGTCTCTTTCATAAGGGCACTAATCCCATTCATGAGGGCTTTACCACCATGATATAATCACCTCCCAATGATCCCACCTCCAAATGCTATCACATTAGACATTAATTATTAGCATGAATTTGGGGGGAAACAAACATTCTGTCTATACATGCACAAGACCAAGAACAATATCTGGGAAAAGTAGGTTATCAATAAATTTACAATTTTTTATTATTATTTGTTTCAACTGGCATTCATTTTTTATTAGATTGTGCTACAGTAACAAACAGTTCCCAGATCTCAGTGACTTACAACAAAAAACTTATCTCCTTGCTCACCTTGGATGGGAACTACAGTTCTGTTTCAGATACCTCCTTCTTTCCATGATCAGGCTGTTTGAGACACTGGTGTTCTTGTGGAGGAGGTAAAATAAATAAATATAGATAGATATAGATATATCTTGATATCCCTACGGTAGAGAAGCATAACTCACTCACATAGAGAGGTAGTGAAAAGTGGAAAATAATAATGCAATCTACCACATTCTCAATCTAGTGCCAAAGCTGTGGTGCATAAAACCACATTCTTTCATAGCTGCGATTTTGCTGGCTCAACACCACACCTTCTTAACTTCCAAAGTGACAAATAGAGGGAAAGATGTTTGATCCATCTGTGCCCCTGATTTTCCACGTCCCTGATATTTCTACCCCTGTTTTAAGTGACCACAACAGCATTTTATATTTTTTCTTTCTTAATCCTTCCTTCTCCTACAACTAGGGAGGCAGGAGAAATGGGTTTGATGGTTTTTAGGCTCCAGGGCCATAGGAAAACTTTGGGGGGTAGATTGTGTTATTGCTCTCAACTCTTTACTCTCCCTTTGTACAACAGAAGTATACATCCTACCTGTTGCCATGAATATTCAGTGTCTCTTATAAGAAAAAGAATATGCAGCCCTGTCCTGTTGACATAGGGGTTGGCCATGTAACTTGCTTTGGCCAATAAAGCGGAAATAGATATAACTTATGCCACATTTAAACAGAAGCCCTTTGCCATAAGAGTAGCATGTTATAAACAGGGGTTCCTTCAGCCTGTATCCCAAGCGAAGTCACATCCAACAGAAGCAAAGCTTTGTTGCTGCAAACCACAGAGCACTGGGCATCATTTGTTACCATGGCAGAGAGAATCAATGTGCCTTTTAATTTAGCACCACCTGTCATCACACACCCACCTCAGTACTTTGAAGATGGGAGGTGCAGAGCTCTATTTCTTGTCCCTCCCTCCCTTAATGGGCATCAGGATTCTTCACTGGGAAAATGTTCCACAGAGCATGGGAGCTTAGTTCTTCTGAGTGGCCAGTTTTACCTACTGTGGAAGCAGGCTCCTGTGAACAACACCAGCCATAGTGTCTTCTTCTCTTCCCCTCCAGTATCATATACTCATATTTAATCCTTGATATCAAATTCGATTCTCCCTTGATTTCTTGACATACTGCTTTTTTTTTTTTTTTTTTTTTTTTTTCTATTTCCTGCTTGGATAACTTCTCTCATGCTCTCCAGAAATATTTCATGAACTAACACAAAGAAAGGCAGGTAAGAGGGTACTATAGTGACAAACAAGCAAGACCCTGCCCTCATAGAGCTTACATTCTAGTAGGAAAGACAGACAAGAAATGATAAACAAAAATGCAATGTCAAGTGGTGAGGAGTGCTACCTAAGAAAAATAAATCAATTAAGGCGAATAAGAATGACATGGAGTTTTACCTTAGCCTGGGTGGGCTGGAGCAACTGCATGTGTTAATACACTTTAGCATGGTATCACTCTGTCCACACACTGTAGAGCATGTCTTTGGCTAAACCATAGGATGTCGCTAGCAAAAATCCTGAGTGCTGAGCATTTTCAGTATCTTTAGCACATACAATATCAGTCACACCTGAGAATATCCCCCTGTGTTCTACTTGCTGCTTTGAGAACCCCAATGCTGTCTTCTTTCTTAATTGTAGACCAATGTGTTGGTGACTCACCTCAGGTTTGCATATTGCATTGTTTTAAAATATTTCTCTTCATGCCTCAAATTTAGAAGGGAACTCAAGACAGAAGTGAGGAAACAAGAAATAGGAGAAAATGTTTGTTTGCAATTGGCAAAAGAACAGCCAAGAAAGAGCCTGGGCTGTTGCGCTTTACAACTTTGCTGCCTTCCTCCACCCCTGGGATTGGGGTTCCTTTATAACAGGGAAGCAGCTTGATAAGAAGCAAATATGACTAATCTGTAATATTTTATTTATTTTAAAAAAGAAAGAAAGACTAGAACCAAATCTGACTAAACTTAAAACTTACTAGTTTTGCATGGTAGAAAGATGAATGTTTGTTATATGGGTCTTTATTCCCTTTTGTGTTTAAAATGTATCTTTTAAAAAAAGGTTCTTAAGGAAAAAGAAGAACAGAAGATTCAAAACATTTGGTCAGAACATTTGGTAGCAGCCCTTGCATTACCATGTCAGTCTATGTGTCCCTGAGCAAGTTATTGAAGTTCTCTAAGCCTTGTGATCATAAGACCCGTGTTTTAGGATGTGGTTAATATTAAATCAGAAAATGTATGCAGAACACCCAGTATTGGACTTAGATTCATATGTTCTTAATTCATGGCAGCCACTATGGCTACTTCCTGATTTCCCAAAATGTGTTTGCTACAGTCTTAAATGTATATTCTCTCCGAAATTCCTGTTGAAACTTAATCCCCATTGTGGTGGTGTATTAGGCTGTTCATATACTGCTAATAAAGACATACCCAAGATTGGGTAATTTATAAAAGAAAGACATTTAATGGACTCACTGTTCCAGATGGCTGGAGAGGCCTCACAATCATGGCAGAAGAGGAGGGAAGAGTAAAGGATCATCTTATGTGGTGGCAGGAAAGAGAGAGCTTGTGTAAGGAAACTCCCCTTTATAAGACCATCAGATCTCATGAGACTTATTCACTCTCATGAGAACAGCACAGGAAAGACCTGTCCACACGATTCAATTACCTCCCACTGGGTCCTTCCCATGACATGTGGGAATTATGGGAGCTACAGTTAAAGATGAGATTTGAGTGGAGACACAGTCAAACCATATCAGGTGGTATTAAGAGACAGGGCCTTTGGGGAATGAATTAAGGCACTTATAAAAGAGGCTTCAGAGAGTCTTCCGTCTCTTTTCCTTCCATCCCCTCTGCCATGTGAGGACACAGCATCCCTTCCCTCCTGAGGATCCAGCCACAAGATGCCATCTTGGAACCAAAGAGACAGGGCCCTCACCAGCCAGCACCTTGATCTTGGACTTCTCAGACTCCAGGACCATGAGAAATAAATTTCTTTTGTTTATAAATTACCCAGTCTGTGGTATTTTGTTATAGCAGCACGAACAGAATAAAGCAGTGTCTATGGAATAATAATATCATAAGAGGTTCCGAGGTATTCTGAGGTCAAGAAAGTTTAGGAAACTATAAATTACATGTCCTTCTTGAAGATTCAGAGAGACATCAGGATATTAATAGCACAGAGAACTTCTACAGTTAAGAAATCTGTTTTGTTTATCTTTGTTTTTTTCATTTACATCAGTGTTTCCCAGGTTTTGAACATGAGACACAGGCCTACAGTACTTTTGCCTAAAAGGAAGAAATGAAGCTACACTTGGGGTTCCTAAACTTTGTGAGAAAGGCTTTGAATTTCTTTTCCTCGAAAAACATGCTGCAGAAGTTGGAGGGGCAACTGCAAGTGACCATATTCTTCCTCACTACTGGGACACGTGGCAACCTGTAGAGAGGGAGGGCTCAAAGCTGCACCTGATATGGAGGCCAACCAATAAAGCCCTGAAGTCTGCTGCTGGGTACTCATTAACTGGTTGGAAAGCTAACCCTGTTATCCTCTACAATTAGAAAATTATGGGCCAGGCCAGGTGGCTCATGTCTGTAATCCCAGCACTTTGGGAAGCTGAGGCTGGCAGATCACCTGAGGTCAGGAGTTCAAGACCAGCCTGGCCAACATAGTGAAACCCCATATCTATTAAAAATACGAAAATTAGCCAGGCGTGGTGGTGTGCGCCTGTAATCCCAGCTGGAGACTGAGGCGGGAGAACTGCTTGAACCTGGGAGGCAGAGGTTGTAGTGGGCCAAGATCACGCCACTGCACTCCAGCCTGGGCAATAAAGCAAGACTCTGTCTCAAAAAAAAAAAAAAAGAAAAAAGAAAAAAAGAAAATTATGTAAAATGTTGATGATCTCACAAAACAAACAAGCAAACATATTTTTATTGACTAGGTATTGTTAGCTACTAATAATTACCCAACAGCCAAAAATCAGCTTCACCCTAAAGTACATCGTGCCCTGTTTTGAAGTGAAGAGACTGTTAATAACAGCCCCATCACAAATCCTATTGGCAGATTGTCCCTCAGTATGAAAAGGCCAAATATAGACGAGTTTCATGCTTGAAACTAATGTTTAAGATCTGTTCGAGCACTTAAGCATTTTACCATGAAGACGATATGTCCCCTGTGCGCTAGGCTACATATTCGAGAAGAGCTCAGCCAGAGACGCTGGGAAGAGGCTGAGCAGGGGCTGGAGAAAGTCTGCATTATTACTGGCAGTGTGTCCTGGGGTCCATCAGCTGGGTGTGACCATGGAGGATGCAGACAGACCTTTAAAATCAATGACAGCATGTCTCCAAAGAGGATGAGTAGCCAAGGAGAAAAGCAGCCTGCCCAGAAACCCAGGCAGGAGCCGAAGTGATGGAAGCGATAATATCCCCTTCCTAGAGAACAGGGCTTCTCTATCGTTATGTTTCTTTTCCGTACATTCATGTTTTCTAAAGAAGGCAGGATTGAGAGTGAGAAGAGGTGGAGGGGGTCTTACTGGGTGAGCTGAGGGGGCCTTTTCAGGGTCACAAATTTATTAATTCAGCTCTCCCAGGCCAGATTTCCAACTATAAAATAGGGACAGTAATAGTATCTACCTAATGGTGCAGATCAGATGAGAGTCTTGCCACAGTACATGGCCTGTAGGAGGAGCTCTGTTAATGTTGCTTAATTTAGACGATGATAGCAGAGTGTTTGCCTCCTTGAGCTCATGTCATATGCTGACCATATTTCGCTTTCTTCTCCTAAGAGGGCCTGTGTCCCAGCAGACGCTTGGCTGAAGCATGCTCATGGTAATTGAATCTAAGGTCTGGTGGTGCTGTGTAAAGAATAACTGATATGCAGAGATTCTGAAGGGAGCTTTGGGAATGGAACATCTGGTTTGGAAAGAAGCCTTGTAGGCCAACCCCCTGTAGGCCAGAGTAGGAGAGGAAAACAGGAAGTTTTATTCATCTTACTTTCTTGGTTTTTCAAGTTGCAGTCTCCAGCTGTTTACATCAACTTTGTTTTTCCTAAAGAGGAGAGAGAGTATAAAGCACTGTAAGTCACAGTCTTTCCATGAAGTAGCCCTTTGTGGAAAATCGGAGTTATTCTTTGACTTGGCTAGTTCATCTTTTATTTTTCTCTTCTTCACCCAAAGCAAATATCTTTTCCCTGGCTTCTTTTCAGGCCCGAATAAGTTGTAGAGAAGGACAAGAGAAAAGAAGTTTGGGGAGAAGAAGGTGGGGAGGAGCAGGAAGGTGAAAGAAGTAAGAGAAAAACCCAGGGGAAGAGGAAAGAAACGAAAAGAGTTCATACCCCAGAAATTTAAGATACTAACATGTTTCCAGGGTTGGAGAGTCTGCACGTGGATCATTGTGAATTCAGTGGGGCATCACAGACAGGGGTCATTGTCCTCAGAACTGAAGAAGAACAGGAAACAAACCCACAAAAATGAAGACTATGCGTTTCTTGAAAATAAATTATATTCAACTTATTGACAAATATCACTGCAAACACTTAACGTGACATTTTCTAATCTTCCTGTTAACCTCGTATCTCTTCCCTCTAGGGTCCGGGTGAATGAATAGTCTCTGGTGCTAGATTACAAGGGTTCAGACCCCAAAAGGGCTACTCGCCAGTCAGGTGACCTTAGGCAAACCGCTTAACTCTCTGGGCCACAGTTGATTCATTTGTAAATGGGGATGATGATGATGATGATGATGATGGTGATAACTTACCTACAGCCTAGGCTATCCTGAGGATTAAATAAGTTAGCATATGTAAAGTGCCTAGGCACAGGGCAAGTGCTATATGAATGTTAACTATGATTATTCTGGCCACTCTGTTGAGATGCTTGAATCCTACAACACAAAGTGGCATGCACTCTTTTTCATAGCCCTTACTGTATGCTTTGAACACTTCATATATAAAGACACCATTTTATGCCCTAGGAGGCAGGTACATTATGAATATGACCCATATTATAGATGAGGAAACTGAGGCACAAAGAGATTAAGTACATGCTTAATTTCCTGTATCTCATAAATGACAGAGTTGACTTAAACCTAGGTAGTTTAGCTCTAGAGAAGGGGTCAGCAAATGAGGGCCTGCCACCTGGCTTTGTAAAAACAGCTTTATTGAACCAAGGTTATTCCCAATCATTTATATATCATCTGGCTGCTTTTGCATTAAAATGGCACATTTGAAAATATTTGTTATCTCGTCTTTTTACACTAAACCTTTGCTGACTCCTCCTGATCTACACACTCTAACCACACTTGTAGCTATTAAGGTAGGGTTGCCAGATTTAGTAAACTAAAATATGGGATGATCAGCTAGATTTGAACTGCAGGTAAACAATGAAGAGTTTTTTTTCAGTATAAGCATATCTCATGTAATGTTTGGTAACTCTACATTAAGGTAACCTGCCTCTCTGATCTACCTTTGAATACATGGCCAACATTTTTCAGAAACCAAGTTCCCTTTATCTCTTCAGAATCATGGTGAGCTAGAGCTGCAAGGGACCTAAGATGGTCAATAACTTGCCCAGCATCCACTCAAGACTTCATGACAAAGCCGACCTGGAACTGTCTCTTTGTATAACAGGTGGCCTTGTTAAAGTTTTTAAAGTGTGGTGGTGGGGGGGAAGTATGATGTTTGTGGAAAAGACCTGGACCAGAAGCATGGCTGAGCCTAGGAACAATCATGACACAGAAAGTCACCTCTGTTAAGCACAGACAGACAAAACCACATGATCTCACTTATATGTGCAGTGTAAAAAGGTTGAACTCACTGGAACAGAGAGCAGGATGGTGGTTACCAGCGACTAGGGGTGGCAGTGGTTAGGAAGATACAGATGTTGGTCAAGGGATACAAAATTTGAGTTAGACAAGCAGAATGAGTTCTAGAGATCCATTGCACAACGTGGTGACTACAGTTAATAACAATATATCATATACTTGAAAATTGCTAAGAGAGTAGATTTTAATTGTTCTCACCACAAGTAAGTAAGTATATAATGTAACACATATGTCAATTAGTTTGATTTAACCATTCCACAATGTATCTGATATGGTTTGGCTATATGACCCTGCCAAATCTCATGTTGAATTGTAATCCCCAATGTTGGAGGTAGGGCCTGGTGAAAGACGTTTAGGTCATAGGGCCAGATCCCTCATGGCTTGGTGCTGTCCTCATGATATTGAATGAGATTTCCTGAGATCTTGTTTTTGTAAAGTGTGGCACCTCCCCATCCCCCAACTCTCTCTTGCTTCTCCTGTGCCATGTGAGATGCTGGCTCTCCCTTTGCCTTCTGCCATGAGTAAAAGCTTCCTGAGGCCTACCCAGAAGCCAAGCAGATGCCAGCACCATGCTGCCTGTACAGCCTGTGGAACTGAGAGCCAATTAAATCCCTTTTTTTTTTTTTTTATTAATTACTCAGTCTCAGGTATTTCCTTATAGCAATGCAAGAATGGCCTAATATAGCATCTCTGTTTCAAAACGTGATGTTTTACACTATAAATATATACAATTTTTGTCAATTTAAAAATAAATTTTAAAAGGAAGGAAAAAAAGAGACAGTCATCTCGTGACTTCCTGTCCACTGGTCACCTCACCAGCCTCAGTTTCCCCCATCAGCAGACTTGATGTACATCTTTACAGCTGACGTTACCTGAAACCATCTTAACTGCTTCCTTTCAGCTTCTGTGAAGTATAATAAAACCAGCAATGCTCTTCCCAGATGAACTGAGACTTCTCTTCTCCCTCCTGTGAGCTGGAAAAAGTCTTGGAGATTGGAAAGAAGCAATTCAGAGTAAGACCCATTTGTTGTCAGGGGTAATGAGAGCTAATATGTAACCTGTCTGGGCTGGAAGAGGGAAACACCTGCTGTCGCCCAGGCCTTGTCCTCAGAGGGATGAATCTTGTCCTCTGTGCATTCAGGAGAATGAGGAGATCAGGGTCCCATGCCTGATTCCTTGTCTTCCACTTCCAGCTCTGTATAACTTTGAAGCAATTACCTAAATCCATCCACATGCAGATATTCAAGTCAGAGTTCAGTAGATATTCTATTCTTGTATTCAGGTGAGGTGGTACTTTAAAGGTTTATTCCCTTCAGTCTCCTCTCTTCAGAGGACAGTCAGAGACACACACCCTGGGCCTGAAAGACAGGGGCCTACCTTGTATGTTAAATTACCAGTTTACCTCCTATTTCCTGAGAATACATTGATTCATGCCTCTTAGGAGTTTCAAAATCTTGAGACATGCATGCAGAATAAAAGTGAAGATCAATTGGTTTTAAAATATGGGCACAAATTCTTCAATGCTCTTCCCATCAAGAGGTGGGTGAGGGTCTATATCTACTCTTTCATCTGTGTAAGGTTATGTCTGCTTTGACCTATAAAGTGTGGTGGAAGTAACGCTATACAATTTTCAAAGGTAGGTTATAAAAGGTCACACAGCTTTTTAATCTCCAAGATTGTTTACTAGAATACCTACTCTTATAGCCACACCATGTGAGAAATCCAATGACCCTGAGAGGCCCTAAAGGGAGGAAATCCAGCCACATGGAGAGACCACATGTAGATGCTCTGGTCAACAGTCAGCTGAGCTAGCATTCAACTTAGAGATACAAGTCATTTGTGTGCAGAAACTTCCATAGGTACCAACACCCAAACTTTCATGTCATTTCAGGCTGTCTGAGTCTTCAGAGCTGAGACCTCAGATGTCATAGAGCAAAATGTCCCCTGTTTTGTCTTGCCTAAATTCCCTATCATCAAACCTATAAATATAACAAAATGGTTACCTCTTATGCCACTAAGTTGGAGTGGTTTGTTATACGGCAACAGATAAACTGAAACAATCATAAGCATGAGAGAGAGAGAGAGAGAGAGAAAGAAAGAGGGAGAGAGATAGCATTGTATTATAATTGTATTATAAGCCTTTGGGATCTATATTAAAATTTACATTTTAGAATCTTAAAACTGTGAGAAAGAGTAGATAAATAGACAGATCACTGATTAAAACATGAAAATAATTTTTACAACTCAAGATGGCTCATTTAATATTGGCCAATTATCTTCAAAGAGGTTTGCTCAAGTATGACACCACAACTTGGAACAGCTCATTCGTGAAAAGGTAGCATCCTGGGGTTTGCAATACCCAACGTTTATTTTCCAGGGGGATGTTTACTTTTACTTTTACTTCCCCAGAGGCCCCAACTCCCTATTATTCTTTTATTCTTCCCTCCTTGTATATAACCTTTCAGCAAAAGATCAAACTCTGGCCCTATTTCCCCTGAGAAAAGAACAAGGGGAAATTTTGGATCTAAAGAAATCCACGGAGACCCTATATAACTGGGAAATGTGCCATTTGCATTTGTTTATTTTATATATGGTTTCAAATTCTTTGAGATCCTCAAGGACTTCGGTTTGACTGACTTTGGAGCATAAGTAAGTCTGTGTAGTCCAGCATTTAGTTGGCTCCCTCTCTTGATCTATGCTTTGCTCCAGTAGCATAGCAAAGACTTGCTTTGTATTGCAGACAAACAGAAGTAGACGTTTGGAAATTTGGCATCAGGGTGGAGCCCAGAAAGTAGGTAAAAGTTAAAACAGACAAAAAGTTGAAAAGATGAACTATTAATCTTGATAGTAGGCATATAAGCTCACTAAAGAAGAAAGCACTTTGTATATGAAACCACTGCATAGCAAGGAAGACCCAATACCTGAAGATTAAATTAAATCAAAGTATAATTGCTTCTAAAAATAGTAATAATGAGAAAGCTATTGGAGTTGTATATTAAATTATAGATATTTGGCATAAACCTTGTAACCAGATGAGTTTTCGTGTCTCTGTAGGCTCTTTCTCCTCTCAAATCATTTTGCACACCGTCATTATATTAATCTTCCAAAAAGTTTATTTCCATCAAAAAGTGCCAGAAAATATTTTCTCCTACTGTTCTATTTTGGATTTGAGAAACTGAAAGCCAGAAAGGTGATTTAGCCAAGGTATACAACTGCTTCATGAACTGGAGCCCAGATCATCTAATTCCTAACAAAAACTATATACTTTCTTAAGGCACAGACATTGAAAGGCAGTAAAGAAGACAGAAGAGATGTGGTGAGGAAGCAGGAGCCAAGAGACTTGTGTTATCACCCAGGGAAACAGAAAGAAACTCACAAAAAACTGTGAATACTGTTCATCAAAAGTAAGTATAGGTGATTAAAACAGAACTGCAATTACACTTGAAACTTTCTGTTTCAACAATCATAATAAAAGAATTCATGATTGAAATAACCCATATTAAGCATCCTATATGTGCACTTACACCTCATGTGCATCAGTTTTTGTGACCAAATGGATTTGCTTCTTGCAGAATAATTTATATCATCTATGTCAGACTGATTAAAAAATCCTCACAGAGGATAATATGTATCTAAATAGTTTACATATTTTGACTTCATAGCACTCAGAGAAGAGAAACTAATCTCACAGAGGTATGTTGATAGGAATAAAAGAAAATAGGCTTGGCACGGTGGCTCACACCTGTAATCCCAGCAATTTGGGAGGCCAAGGCGGGCGGATCATGAGGTCAGGAGATCGAGACCATCCTGGCTTACACGGTGAAACCCCGTCTCTACTAAAAATACAAAATATTAGCCAGGCTTGGTGGCGGGCGCCTGTAGTCCCAGCTACTCAGGAGGCTGAGGCTGGAGAATGGCATGAACCAGGGAGGCGGAGCTTGCAGTGAGCCAAGATTGCACCACTGCACTCCAGTCTGGTAGACAGAGAGAGACTCCATGTCAAAAAAATAAAAAAATTATATATATATATATATATATATATATATATATGCTTCACCACACTCATAATAGAAACACCAGGGCTGAGCACAGGCATGGTGGCTCATGCCTATAATCTCAACACTTTGGGAGGCTGAGGTGGACAGATCACCTGAGGTCAGGAGCTCGAGACCAGCCTGGCCAACATGGCAAAACGCTGTCCCTGCTAAAAATACAAAAATTAGCCAGGCGTGGTGATGGGCACCTGTAATCCCAGCTACTCAGGAGGCTGAGGCAGGAGAGTCGCTTAAACCCAAGAGGCAGGGGTTGCAGTGAATTGAGATCGTGCCACTGTGCTCCAGCATGCACAACAAAGCAAGACTCCATCTCAAAAAAATAATAACTAAAAAACCAATCTCATGGAGACATGTTGATAGGAATAGAAGAAAGGATTTCAAAGCAATTTTATTGAGCTCAAGATACCTATTTTTAGATTTTTGTCTGAAATGAAGAAAGAAGGTCTATAATTTCAAAACTTTCATCCATTGAAATAGCATCTTGTTGTGCCTAAATTACGTTGAGTTTTTGCAATGGTTGTCCTTAAATTGCAACACTCAGTACCAAAATCCATGCTTCAGATATGGGTTATTAAAATTAGAATATAAAATCAGTATCTTGAAGAGATATCTCCACCCCATGTTCAATTGCAGCATTATTACAATAGCCAAAATATGGAAACAACCTAAATGTCCATCGATGGGTGAATGGGTAAAGAAAATGTGACACACACACACACACACACACAATGGACTATTACTCAGCCTTAAAAAAGAAGGAAATCTTGCCATTTGCGACAACATGGTTGAATCTAGAGGACATTGTATGCTAAGTGAAATAAGCCAGGCACAGAAAGACAAATACTATATGATCTCACTTACATTTGGATTCTAAAGAAGTTGAACTCATATAAGCAGAGAGTAGAATGGCAGTTGCCAAGGAATGGGGAGAGGGGTGAAAAATGGGAGATGGTGGCCAAAGAGTGCAAAGGTTCAGTTATGTGGGATGAATGGGTTTTGGAGCTGTAATGTACAGCATGGTGATTATAGTTAATAACAGTGTATTGTATAGTTGAAAATTACTTTAAAAAGTTGATTTTGAGTCTTCTCACCACACACACACCCCCCCCCCACAAAATCCTAACTTTGGGAAGTTATTGTGTGTTAATTAGCTTAGTTGTGGTAATCATTTCACAATTTATACCATCACCTTGTACACTTCAAATATATACAAAATTTGTGTGTCAAGTCTACTTCAATGAAGCCAGAAAAAAAGAGTAGGAAAACATTTCCCACAAAAACCTTCCTCAGTAACCAGATTCCACCCTTCCTGACCTAAGTCCAATGGAATGAGGAGAGTTCAGAATCCAAAATGAAGTTGAGTCACAGAAAATGCACAATGTTTTCTTTCTTTTATGCTGGAGTTTGTGAAATGAGAATCATACCCATTAAGTGTTTCATATATCAAAAAAGAGTCTCTAAATGGTGCCCTTAGAACCTTATAGACTCTCCCAAAGACAACTGTTTTATTTTATTTAATCAGTGAACATAACCTCTCTGAAGTGTAGCATCTTCAAAGACAATCAGTTTTAGTAAAATTTCTTCCTTTAATTGATTCTCTTTCTTGTATATTTAATATAAAGAAGAAACATATGTTCCTGGAAAGATCCATTTTACAAAGCATTAGATTGGGTCCACAGCCAGATGGAACAAGGCAAGACGTAGAATGTGCAGCAGCCAGTGTGACAGGGCTTGCAGCTCAGACAGTCATTGAGCACCTTCCTCAAGGTCTTATTAAAGACTACATGAAGCCCCAGTGCCAAGCATTGCAAAAGAGACAGAAATAACATACTGTTTTTCCATCACCTCTTTTGGTTACAACTGAATTCACTTAGCAAATAACGGAAAAGTAAATGGAATGGGTTTTACCTTCTTCAATAGCTGACATTGCTATTTTGATCTTTTCCCATACAATAGTAGAGGCCCTAGAACCAACAATGGATTTTATTCTGGTCAGTGACATTTTCTTGAAGGAGTCCCAAGTTTAATAAAATGGAGAAACATTTCTTACAATTGACATAAAGCTTTGTGTCTGTAAGTCATAAAATCTGGAAGAAAACACCTTGAATATTTAGTCCAATGTTGCTGTTTTTCCCCAAGGTAGTTATTAACAAACACACAAGGCTAGCAATAAAATTCAATGATGTTTCTAACAACAGGAGAAAAATTATTGCTGAATCTGTGGTAATAAGTAATTAATATAAGGCAAATAATGACACTATGAGATTAGGAGCAGGAAAAATTCATTAAAATGCTCTTTGTGTACTCAAAGCAGTTTGCATATTCAAGTGAATTACTTGAATGCTGGAGGACATTTACCCTCAGCATCTGTTTTATTATCCACTAGGAACCTGTGCACATACCTTGGCAAACCTCATCCTTGCTCCACCAAGATAAACATGACAGAAAGGGATTGGGTTTGGCCAAGAATGAAGTATTCACTACACCATCAAGCATTTTCTTCTTTGTCATAAGGGAGCACTCAACTGGTTTTCCAAAGGCACACGTGCAAAATAGAATTATCTCTGCCTAGCTGTGATGGCTCTTCCTCCTTCCTGTGGGGACAGCCCTGCCTCAGTGCACTTTCATAAGGGCAGCATCTTTCCTGCATGGGTCCTGTGTGATTTTTAACTCTGGAGAAAACTTCCACTCCATCTAATTGGGTGGTCAACATTTGGACTCGATTTTGAAATTCATTATCTGTTACTCTTTGTAAACCTAACAAAATAAACAAGTGTGGTTAATTTAGATGTCTCTGGGCAATTTTCATCCATATGTACCTTGCGGCTTAAATGAAAAAGCAATTAAACTGGAAGACTCTATTTTGCTGTCAGAAAATTGCTCTCTTAAAGGGTGTGTGTGTGTGTGTGCGCGCGTGTGTGTGTGTTTCCAATAAATAAACATAATGAGTCATTGGATTGTAAGCTCCTTGAGGGCATAATTTGTTTAAACAAAATATTTAATTCAGTTATTTTTATTTATCCCTTTAATCAACAAATATTTACTATGTGCCTGGCACTATCAATCAGTGGATAAAGGAATGAAGGAATAAATGAACAAATAAATGAATAAACCATCCACTTCATGGCCTTGCCGTAGCTCTCCAACATTATATCCTCTTGTTTTTCATGCCCTGAAAAAATACAGCAATTTACAAAAACCCCTTGCAGCCCACAGATCTTATACTTGGGAGTGAACAAGCAGTACCATCACTAGTATGATGAGAAAAAACATTTTTTTAATGTAAAGTATGTGTACCTCCTTGGTAAAGAATAATTCACCTGAGTACCTTCTGGATTTACATACACTATGGGTATTTTAACAATATCAGTTAACATGAAGGCTTTACTTTGGGTGGAAAAATATTCTAAGTTTTAACATACAGTAGTCCCTCCTTATCCACAGGGGATACATTTCAAGACCCACAGTGGACACCTGAAACTGTGAATGCTACCAAACCCTATATATACTATGCTATTTCCTATACATACTATACTTTTTCCTATACATACATACCTATGATAAAGTTTAAGTTATAAATTAGGCACAGTAGGAGATTAACAACAAAAACTAAAAATAGAACAATTATAATAATATACTGTAATAAAAGTTATGTGAATGGTGTCTCTCTCTCAAAATATTTCGTTGAACTGTACCGGTGAGTAACTGAAATCTTGGAGAGCAAAACTGCAGATAAGGGGGACTACTGTATCTTCTTATTTAATCCTCACAACAACCCTATGAGGTAGGTATCACCCCTACTTTGTATCTGAGGAAACTCAGATACAGAGAGGTTAGGTAACTCCTGTAAGTCTGCACAGCTGTTCGGTGAGAGTGCCGAGCTCTTGGTATCTGCAGTCTAACTCTTGTACCTCTGCTCTTAATCTCGACACACTCGCTCCCATCTCCACAGTGCCACAGCTCAGTCTATATACAGAAAAGAGGCTGGCAGGCCACAAAGGACTCTATTTGCTTAGAGCAAATTTTCGTCTTCACCCACTTAAACAAGGAAACAGAGGATTGACAGAGCTACACTGACCAGCAAACAAGAGCTTCAGGAGCCATCATTCTTGTAAGAATTCTATTTATGCAACATGTGTGTGCACGTGCATGCATGCATAAACCGATGCAAAAAAAGAATAGTTACCAAAATATGAATGTTTTTTATCTCAAACTGATGAGATTTCTGAGAAATTGACTATTTCCCCTTGCATTTTCCTATATTGTTTGAATGTTTACAAGAGCAATAAACAATTGATACAACCAGAATAAATATATTAAATCATTTTTATTGTGAAATAGTGATGGCTCTGGAGTCAGGTTGGGTTTAAATCACTTTTATCTGAGCTTAGGCATGTTTCTTATCCTCCCTACTTTGGGCTTCCTTATCTGCAAATTGAGGTTAATAAAAATACTGCTATCACCAGACCTGGAGAAGATGAAAATGAAAGACACGCCCTGCCTTCACAGAGTGTGGCAAGTCCAGAGCCACATACATGTGACTTCTGGAGATGCAAATGAAATTTCTACCTTGAAGACCTGCCATCGGCTCTCATTTCTAACAAGGAAGGCCAGGCCACCACACACAGCTCAAACAGTGAGATGAACTCCAACTCCATTTGAGTTGTCAAATCCTCTTTTCTATTTTATATCAGGAGTTCAGAACAGCCCCAGGCAGCAGCACTACAAATGGCTTCACCCTTGGCATTCCTAGCATGAGAATCAATGTCTGAACAACGTACTGGAATGTTGAGTCTATTCATCTCCTTTGATCTGGCCAAAGAGGCAGCATTTTCACATAAGACAGATACAGTAGTTCTTTCCTTTCACACTGTCTCTATGCATATTGACTTTTGAAAAGAACAGTGATTGACAGTGAAACCCACCCATGAAACAGAGAATGGAAATAGCTGGGAAGACTGGTTTTCCTGCTGCTTGTGGGGTAGAGAACACTGATAGAGGCCATGGCAGCTCAGAAGAGAAGAAAACAAGAGCCAATGCTCTGTGGAACAATAATAACGATGATTACACCTTGTCACCTTCCCTGGCTGCAGAAGATCTTTGCTATAATATATTTGGAAGAATTCACAGCCATACATGGCCAGATTCAGTAAGAACCAGTATCCCTGGGTTTCCTAGCCAGGAAAAAGCATGTAACAGGGACTCCTCTACTCAGAGCCACACAACTGAGACTTATGTGACTATAACAGGTCCATTGCCCAATGCGCAGTAAGTCAATACACCGACACCTAAGGCTGCAGCAGAGAATGTTTTCATCGTAAGGCTGCCAACTGAGGGGATGGGAAGAAACCTCAAATCCGCCTCCCTGGGGAGTTTGGGGATAGGGACTTTAAGGGGTTTGGAGTGGGTCAAGGTGTAGGGATCGTTGATTGGTCTGAGAATGCAGGGTGAAGTCATGGGATGGGGAGGTGAAGAAACTGCATTCTCATGCTGATTCAATTCCTCTATGGGGATCTTCAAACAGCTGTTCCACCGGAATTCAGGATATGAAAAATATCTTAAGCAATGTTTAAGGAAAAAGCCTTGTGATTCCAATGTGTGATCCTATCTATTGAAACAAGGGATGCAAATGGTCAGTGTCTACAGTTTTGTGACTTTTTGTTATAAGAAGGTGGGCCAGAATGCAGTCTGATGAATGCTTAATTATAACTGTATATCTGCCTAGAGCTCAGTATGTAATTCTTGTTAACCCTGTGGGGACAGTTTCACTTCCAGTTAGGAGGAGGCTCCCTGGAGCTCCTGTTTTACTAGTGAGGGCAGCACTGAGATATCTGGCTTCCAGAAGTGCCAGAGAGTCACAATGTCAAGTTCCTGGCAGGGAACCTGGTATTGGTAGGACAGTGGCCACAGTGGTTTTTCTAGTGTTGGGCAGGGAAGCAGTGGCATTGTCCTTCTCAAAGCATTCTAGCATCGGTTTGTGTATCCCTCCTGGAAGCCTAACCTCAAGTCTCCCAATATTCTTTACCAAAATCCTTTCCTGCTTAGTTAGTGGCAAGTTTCTTACATATAACTAAGAACCCTAAAGTTACTAACGCCTACTGTAAAGAAATATTTTTAGCCTTCTAGGAGCCTGAGAACCATGGCTGGGCAAAATTGTTGCTAGCCAGTCCTGCACGTGGAGACTGAGCACAGGACTGCTCTGCCCATCTGTTTATTCCCATCCAGGACAACCAACACGTGAAGGGGCCCTTCTACCACTCCTGCACTCTGGGTGTCCAAAGCCCTCTTTGTTCTTAAGATAAGAGGTTCCCCCTCTCCCCCATATCAGTGGCTTTCAAAGTCTGCTATATGACAATCAACTGGGGAGCTTTTAAAAAACACTAATGCCCAGGTCGTACTCCATATAAATTAAACCAGAGTCACTGGGGTGGACTCCAGGCATCATTAACTTTTAAGCTCCCCAGGTGATCCTGATATGCAGCCAAGTCTCAGAACCACTGGTCTAACCTGTGGCATTCAAACTGTGCTCCCCAGACAAGCACCTCCAGGGAGCATTGTTAGAAATGCAAATCTTAAGCCCGGTGTGGTGGCTCAAGCTTATAATCGTAGCACTTTGGGAGACTGAGGTGGGTGGATCACTTGAGCTCAGGAGTTCAAGACCAGCCTGGTCAGTGTGGTGAAACCCCATCTCTACTAAAAATACAAAAATTAGGCGGGCGTGGTGGTGCGTGCCTGTAATCCCAGCTACTCAGGAGGCTGAGGTGAAAGAATTGCTTGAACCTGGGAGGCAGACGTTTCAGGGAGCTGAGATCATGCCATTGCACTCCAGCTTGGGCGACAAGAGGATACTCCATCCCAAACAAATAAACAAACCAAAAAAACAGAAATGCAAATCTCAGGCCCCACCCCAGACCTACTGAATCAGAAACTCCAGGGGGAGCTCACTACCCCACAAGCAGCAATCTCAGCAATCTGGGATTTCATACTCGCCCTCCACGTGACTCTGCTGCATGCTCAGGTCAGAACCACTGGACTAAATCACTCCCAGGCTGAAATTTAGGCAGTTTTAGAATTTACTGTTTCTAGTCATTGCTTAAGAACACTTTTATTCTTGCAATTAATATGTCATGATGCAAATTTCTACGTAGAGAGAATTTTTCATGGGTTCCAGGGTGGATACAGACTGCAAACCAACTTTATCCGTGCCCCCACCCCCCAACTCAAGATCAGAGTGAATCCATTTTTCAGAAAATATAAAATATCTACTTCATGACGTTTATTCAACCAGACTGTGCGACTTCATTTTGAAAAGTTGAACCGAAAAAAAAAAGGTGGGATGATTAGCATATAGAACCCTTAACCAGAGACTTGAATTATACCAATGAAACACATAAACACACATTTGTGCCTGCATGCACATGCCCACACACATGCACATACTCTCTCTCAGACATACACAGTTCCATGAAATGAGTATTGCCTGTCCCTGGCAGCACCTGTGGATCTCAGGGACAGGAAGAAATTGGTGGTTCACCAGGAGAGATCCAATATGCAACACTGTATGGCTTGGCACAAAAATCATACAGTCCCAGATGAGGAAGGATTATCTTGTGACCTTTTCTGTGTAAGAGAAGATTAGACAGACCTGTCTTCAAAGCCAGCTTCTGCCACCTACCAGCAGCGAAATGAGAATAAACAAGTGCTATCAATAAAAGGTTTTATGGTTGCTAACTTAATTATTGCTATTCTCATCATCCTGGCAGTGGCTACGTGGAGTTCTTCTAAATACAATAGCCCTCTTGAGACTTGTAAGCACAGAGAAGGATGACCTCATCAAACTGATTTTTCTATACAGTCCTGATAAAGGGAGGCTTCAAGAAAGCCCGAAAGAGAGGAGAGGTCTGATAAATTTTAAGCACAACTGTCTCCTCCCCAGGCTCCAAAATAAAGTAGAGCATCTGGGCTCCAGGAAATCGTAGAGGAGAGTAATTGCTTTAGAATGTTTTGTCTCTTTTCTTTGTGATACGCTCATTTTTTAAAGTAACATGATGAGTAACAGCCAACACCCTAGTGGAAGCCTAAAGAGAGAGAGGAGGTTGCAAGAGCTTATAAGTAGAGAAAGCAAAATGCAGGGAGCTCAAAAGTGATGGTTAATAATCACAACTAACATTCATTAACTAGGCACTTACAATTTGCCAGCCCCCCAAAGGACTCCACCTAGTTTTATCCGTATATAATCATGAGCCCCATGTTGCGAATGGAAACCAAGCACAGGATGGCTAAATAAACAAAGTGAATGTGGAGATTTGAACCTGAGTTTGCCTGGCTGTGGAGTTACCACTCTCAACGTGCTGAGGAGTAAGGGGTGACCCCCACAATTAGAACCTCTGGAGTCCTACTTGCCTCTGCTATAAAGACACCATCATGTCCATTGCCATGGTTGGGGGTGGATATGATGGTGTAGGCGCAGGCTCAACTTCAAATGGAAATACAGAAAAATAATTGCCGTATATTGCAATTATTGGTCACCCTGGGGATGTCTCAATGGGAGTGACAGCTGAGCTGAGACCTGAAGGAGTTACCACTGTTCAAGACGGGGCAGAAGGGAATTCCAGGCAGAGGGAACAGCCGGCATGGATGCCTGGAGGCCTGGAAGTACGGCCCTTTAGTAAGACATAAGTGTTCAGTGTGGCTAAAATGCAGACCTAGGCTTTTGACATTACCATGGCAACTGAGAAGTCATTAAATAATTTTAAATAAGGAAGGGTCTTGATCAGGTTTGAGTTTTAGAAAGATTGTTCTGGTTGCAGCCTGGAAAATGTATTGAGTTTAGTAGTTGCTGTTCAGAGTTAGAGAGACCATGAACAAATAAGTATTGAGAACTTACTATATGCCCATGATAGTTCTATCGTTGCGCTCTGTGGTAAACTAGGTAGCTTCAAGCATGCTCTCTTGGAACTCACATTCTAAGGGTGGAAGGAAAACAAGCAAGTTGCCACTAATACAAAGGCTATGGAAATCGTTCATGTGAGAGGTGGAAGTCCTCCCTCCTGTGCTTCTCTGGCTATCTACAGTATAGGAAAGGATAAGATTTCCCCAGCTCATCCCAGATCCACATGTGATCCTAATGGGCATAATTAGTGCACCCTTACACAACATGGGACCCACCACTCAAGTCTGACAACACATGAATTGGACTTTCTTTATTCAGGGAGACACTTTCATTGATTCTGTGTGTAGATGTTTGCAATAAAAGTTTCCAGAGCCCTACTCTCAATTACTTTTTGTTCGTTTGCTTGTTTTGTTGTTTGTTTGTTTTGAGACAGAGTCTTGCTCTGTCACCAAAGCTGGAGTGCAGTGGCACAATCCTGGCTCACTGAAACCTCCGTGTCCTGGGTTCAAGCGATTCTCCTGCCTCAGCCTCTCGACTAGCTGGGACTACAGGTGTGCACAACCACTCCCAACTAATTTTTTTTTGTATTTTTAGTAGAGATGGAGTTTTGCTGTGTTGACCAGGCTGGTCTCGAACTCCTGAGCTCAAGTGATCTGCCCACCCCAGCCTCCTAAAATGCTAGGCTTACATGTGTGAGCCACCATGCCTGGCCTTAATTACTCTTAATCAGGGTGGACTGTGATGCTTCTCCCTGGGGTAGAAGTGAATCTGGAGGAAGGCACAGCATTGGAGATATTGACAAGACGGGCAGCTGATGGAATACAAGAGATGTCTGGGCAGATGAGTATGTGGGCTTGAATTTTAATCCACGAACAGGTGAGAAGTGCAACACACATTGTAATTTCAGTTCCTTCAACTTAAATATCATTCTGTTTCACTGTCCTACATCTTAGATCAACTTGTGTAAATGGTAAAGTCCATTGGAACTGACTCACAGTGAAAAGCAAATACTGTTGCTAACTGAATTATGTTGGAGCACCTACTGAGAATGTGACGGGGAAGGGATGAAGGAGGAGCAGATCTCGAAGCTGCATGGTTCCTGGGATACACAGCAGGGTGAACCCGCTGTTGCTGGTAGGAAACTGCATTTTCCCAAAAGGCCTTGACTCTCCAGGGTGAGGTCCTCAGTCTGAAACCCTGAGCAGAAATCCTTGTTCCAGTAGCTGCAGTAGCCCCGGAAGTAGCGGCAGGCCCTGGCTTTCTCGTGTTGGGTAGCCTGCTCCATTGAGGTGGTCTCAGTGGTCTTCCTTCTGCTCTTGCAGTCAAGTCCTCGGGTTCAGGGGTTGGCTTCTGATGGCCTTCCGCTCTGGAAAACGCACCACCCCAAAGAAGCTCTGAACAGAAGCACTTCACAGGCCTGACTACCCGCAAAAGACGTTTTTTAACACAGATGGCTTCCAGGGGAAAAGGGCACACAGCCTTTCACCTTGAATTGGGTGTGATTGTGAAGACTGATCCCCAGAGACTTGGCCCTCCCCCACCTCCCACCCCCTTGTATCCGCCCTCCCCCACCTCATCCCTGGAGGCTCTCTGAGGGTCAGTCCAGGCCGCTTCCTCACTCTATGGTGGGAAACCCATCAGCAGGTAGCAAAATGCCTGGCTGTCATTCCAAATGCAGTGCTAAGTGCAGTGCTGGATGCAGTTGCAGACCCAGACGTGCTAAGGAGATTGAAGGAAGATTGTGACCCATACCACCAGCAGTTTACGTTGAATTGATAATTTCAGAAATCAAATGATCTGGGGACGCATCATTATAGTATATTGTATTTGTGTGTGTTTAAAAAGACCAATTAAGCTGGGCATGGTGGCGCACGCCTGTGGTCCCAGTCTCAGGAGGCTGAATTGGGAGGATGGCTTGCATTCCTGCCTGGGCAACAGGGCAAGATCCTGTCTCTTAAAAAATGTTAAAAATGGCCGGGCGCGGTGGCTCAAGCCTGTAATCCCAGCACTTTGGGAGGCCGAGATGGGCGGATCACGAGGTCAGGAGATCGAGACCATCCTGGCTAACACGGTGAAACCCCGTCTCTACTAAAACAATACAAAAAACTAGCCAGCCGAGGTGGCGAGCGCCTGTAGTCCCAGCTACTCGGGAGGCTGAGGCAGGAGAATGGCGTAAACCCGGGAGGCGGAGCTTGCAGTGAGCAGAGATTCGGCCACCGCACTCCAGCCTGGGTGACAGAGCGAGACTCCGTCTCAAAAAAAAAAAAAAAAAAGTTAAAAATTTAAAAATAAAAAAAGACCAATCAGCTAAACATGCTTTAAATATCACAATTCCCATTTCTTCATTTAAAAAAAAAAAAAAAAAGACCTCAAATAATGAAACCTGTCTGACATTCTCTCGTCATCTAGGACGCTTGCTTCTCCCTCACCCACTCATCCCTAGGGAACTTGTCCATTCATCTCCTTAAACAGGAAAAAGAAAAAAGAAAGCAATAATTTGACCAGCAGGGGGCAGCAAGAGACAAAGAATAAGACAATCGATTTCACTTCCCCAGCCCCCAACTTTGTCTGGAATCCTGGATTAGAATGGTTTAAATTGGGAAAAAGATGGTGGAGGAGTGGGGATGGAATCCAAACCACAGAATCCAAATTCATAAAGTTAAGTGGATGCAGAACTTGCTGGAACAAGATTTACGGAGGACAATAGCCAGACAGTCATTTTTTGTTTTTTTCTTGAATTCTATGGAGGAAGGTCACCCAGCAGATATTTAAAGAGAACCTGGCTCTCTTTGATGATGTCCACGAACTCAGTAACAAACATGTAATTTGGGAAATATCCTATAGATAAAGATGAAAGAAAGTGGTTCCCTTTGAATATTCACCCCACAGTGAATTGGAAATGTGGGTCTCCGACGGGCCAGGAGTACCTGGGCAGCTGGGGTGTCTGGCATCCAGCCCTGGGCATCTCGGGACCCACCTGACCAGGTGAGGAGAAGTGGAAGACGCTGGGAAGAAAGATGGGTGGGCCTTGTGGTCCTGGACGGAATCTCTTACTTCCTGAAGAATCCTTAATGTGTATTAAAATGTCAACCCTGATACAAAGAAACGTGGACCCTAAAGAAGAGAGTAAGGGGACACAGGAAAGGAAATTGTGGTCGTGGGAGGCTTCTTCACGCGAAATGTTTATTTGGGGTCCTAGGCTGAAATGGTGGAATTAAAAGTCCTGTAGCCTTCAGGACACGTGAGCTTGTGCCTATTACAGGGACTTTATATTAGTTTCCTAGGGCTGCCATAACAAAAGTACCACTAACGGGGTGGCATGTGACAACAAAAAATTATTCTCTCACAGTTCTGGAGGCGAGAAGTCCATAACCAATGTGTTAGCAGACTACGTTCCTCCAAAGCCCCTAAGGTAGAATTCTTCTGCATTAGTCTGTTTTCACACTGATATAAAGAATTACCTGGGTTGGGGCGCCGGGGCCAGGATGGGTGGGTGACTAGAAACAGCTGTGATCAGAGGTTCCAACAAAAAGAACCATAATAAGTGTGTGAGCGCTTCACTGGCAACCAGGGTATCTGGGTTCTCTCATCAGAACTGACTAGGCGGCTGGAGTGATCCACGGAGAGGAAGAGCAGTGTGGTGCAGCAACCCACTTAAGAGCTTTCCGGGGCAGGGAAGTCCCCATCCGCCAGCCAAAGAAGGCAGTGAGTGAGCTGCAACCCTGCTGGGGAAACAGTGTTTTCTTCCAGGGAACTGTGCAACTCATGGATTGGAAGATCCCACCTGGGAACCCACACCACCAGGGCCTAGCATCCTAATCCCAGATCCTCACAGATTCTCATCAGCCTCTGGGCTGGAATCTGCTTAAGCCTACGGAGCTCTGAGCTCCAGGGGGAGAAGTGACCAGCACCACAGCTGTGGCTACCTTCTGTCTAAGCCCTTTGAGCCCCTTGGGGGAGGGGCAGCAGCCAGCACTGGGACCCACAACCACCTAACACGCTAAGCTTCCTGGGCCGGGGAAGGACAGTATCCATCTCTATGGCTCCAGGCTGTGCTTTTCTCCTACTGGAGCCAGGGAGGCTGGATGGCTTGGTCCCAAGATGTATCCCCCACAGCCCAACACACCGGCTGTGGCAGGCTGTGGCAGACTGTGGCCAGAGGCTTCTTCAGGCCTGACCCTGACTCATCCTTCCTCACTGGGTAGGGCTTCCCTGCAGGAACTCCAATAACTCCAGCCAAAGACTGAGGGACAGAACCCAGATCTCCCTGGGCCTGAGCCCCTAGCGGGAGGGGTGGCTGCAGTCTCTGTGGACCAGCAGACTTAGCCTTTCCTCCTGGTAGTTCTGAAGGATCCAGGCAGCCCAGACAAGTGGGTTTCCCCCAGCGAAGTACACCCGTTCCACCAAAGTGCAGTCAAAGTGCTTCGTTAAGTGAGTCCTGTTCCCCATGCCACCCAACTGGGTGAGATTCTCCTTAAATGGGTCCTGTTCCCCATGCCACCCAACTGGGTGAGATTCTCCAACAGGGATGTCAGACTCCCTATACAGGGGCAATCCTACTGGCATCAGGTCAGTGCCCTTCAAGGTCAGAGATGCCAGAAGAAGGAGCAGACACCCATCTTTGCTGTTCTCCAGCCTCTTGGGTGATATCTCTGGGCGTGGAAGTGAACCAGATGAATAGGGCCTAAAGTGAACCCCCAGTAAACTGCAGCAGCCCTACAGAAGAGGGACCTGACCATTGAAAGAAAAACAAACAAACACAAAGCAACAACACCAGCATCAACAACAACAACAAGAAACACCCACAAAAATCCCATCCAAGGACCAGCAGCCTCGAAGATCAAAACTAGACAAACTTTATGAAGATGAAAAAGAATCAACAAAAAAACGCTGAAAACCCAAAAGGCCAGAGGGTCTCTTCTCCTCCAAATGATTGCAATGTCTCTCCAGAAAGGGCACAGAACTGGGCAGGGGATGAGATGGACAAATTGAGATGGAGAAGTAGGCTTCAGAAGATGGGCAATAAAAAACTACGCTGAGCTAAAGGAGCGTGTTCTAACCCAATGCAAAGAAACAAAGAACCTTGGTAAAAAGAGGAATTGCTAACTAGAATAACCAGTTTAGATAGAAACATAAACGACCTGATGGAGCTGCAAAACACAGCACAAGAACTTTGTGAAGCATACACAAGTATCAACAGCTGAATCAACCAAGCAGAAGAAAGGATATCAGAGTTTGAACACCACCTTGCTGAAATAAGACATGCAGACAAGACTAGAGAAAAGAGAATGAAAAGGAATGAAAAAAGCCTCAAAGAAATATAAAAAGACAAAATCTACAGTTGATTGGAGTACCTGAAAGAGATGGGGAGAACAGAAACAAGCTGGAAAACACACTTCTGGATATTATCCAACAGAACTTCCTCAGCCCAGCAAGAGAGGCCAACATTCAAATTCAGGAAATACAGAAAATACCACTAAGATCAACCCCAAGACATATAATCATCAGATTTCCAAGGTTGAAATGAATGAAAAAATGTTAAGGGCAGCCAGAGAGAAAGGCCAGGTCACTAGGCTTTCCCTACAAAGGGAAGCCCATCAGACTAACAGAAGACCTCTCAGCAGAAACTCTACAAGCCAGAAGACATTAACTGGGGGCTAATATTTGGCATTCTTAGAGAAAAGAATTTTCAACTCAGAATTTCATATCTAGCCAAACTAAGCTTCATAAGTGAAGGATAAGTAAAATCCTCTCCAGACAAGCAAATACTGTGGAATTTTGTTACCACCAGGCCTGCCTTTCAAGAGATCCTCAAAGAAGCACTAAATATGGAAAGGAAAAATTCGTACCAGCCACTGCAAAAACACACCAAAATATGAAGACCAATGACACTATGAAGAAACTGCATCAACTAGTGTGCAAACTAACCAGATAGCATCATGATGACAGAATCAAATTCACACATAAAAATACTGACCTTAAACATAAATGGGCTAAATGCCCCAATTAAAAGACACAGACTGGCAAATTGGATAAAGAGTCAGGACCCATTGGTGTGCTGTATTCAGGAGACCCCACTCATGTGCAAAGACACACATAGGCTCAAAATAAAGGGATGGAGGAAAATTTACCAAGCAGATGGAAAGAAAAAAAAAGCAGGAGTTGCAATCCTAGTCTCTGACCAAACAGACTTTAAACAACAAAGATCAAAAAAGACAAAGAAGGGCATTATATAATGGTAAAGGGAACAATTCAACAAGAAGCACTAACTATTCTAAATATATATGCACCCAATGCAGGACCACCCAGATTCATAAAACAAGTTCTTAGAGACCTACAAAGAGACTTAGACTCCCACACAATAATATTAGGAGACTTTAACATCCCATTGTCAATATTAGATTAGACATATCAACAAGACAGAAAATTAAGAAGGATATTTAGGACTTGAACTCAGCTCTGGATCAAGTGGACCTAATAGACATCTACAGAACACTACACCCCATATCAAAAGAATATACATTTTTCTAAGTGCCACATGGTGCTGCTTATTCTAAAACTGATCACATAGTTGGAAGTAAAACACTCCTCAGTAAATGCAAAAGAACTGAAATAATAACAGTCTCAGACCACAGTGCAATTAAATTAGAACTCAGGATTAAGAAATTCACTCAAAATCACACAATTACATGGAAACTGAGCAACCTGCTTCTGAATGACTCCTGGTAAATAATGAAAATAAGACAGAAATCAAATCTTTGAAACCAGTGACAATGAAGAGATAACATACCAAAATCTCTGGGACACAACTAAAGCAGTGTTAAGAAGGAAAATTATAGCACTAAATGCCTACCTCAGAAAGCTAGAAAGATCTCAAATCAACACCCTAACATCACAATTAAAAGAGCTAGAGAAGCAAGAGCAAACTAATCCAAAAGCTGGCAGAAGACAAAAAATAACTAGGATCAGAAAAGAACTGAAGGAGATAAAGACATAAACACCCCTCAAAAAAATCAATGAATTCAGGAGCTGGTTTTTTGAAAAAATTAACAAAATAGATAGACCACTAGATAGACTAATAGAGAGGAAAAGAGAGAATAATCAAAGAGACATAATAAAAATGATAAAGGGGATATCACCACCAACACCACAGAAATACAAACTACCATCAGAGAAGACTATAAACACCTCCATGCAAATAAACTAAGAAATCTAGAAGAAATTGATAAGTCCCTGGACACATACAGCCTCCCAAGACTAAACCAGAAAGAACTCAAATCCATGACTGGACCAATAACAAGTTCTGAAATTGAGGCAGTAATTAATAGCCTACCAACCAAAAAAAGCCCAGGACCAGATGCATTCACAGCTGAATTCTACCAGAATTACAAAGAGGAGCTGGTACCATTCCTTCTGAAACTATTCCAAACAATTGAAAAGGAGAGACTCCTCCCTAACAAATTTTATGAAGCCAGCATTATCCTGATACCAAAACCTGGAAGAGACACGACAAAAAAGAAAACTTAGGGCCAATATCCGTGATGAACACTGATGCAAAAATCTTCAATAAAACACTGGCAAACTGAATCCAGCAGCACCTCAAAAAACTGATGCAGAAGCAGAAAAGTCCTGTGATAAATTCAACATCCCTTCATGTTAAAAACTCTCAATAAACTAGGTATTGATGGAATATGTCTCAAAATAATAAGAGCAATTTATAACAAACCCACAGCCAATATCATATTGAATGGGCAAAAGCTGGAAGCATTCCCTTTGAAAACCAGTGCAAGATAAGGATGCCCTCTCTCATCTCTCCTATTCAGCATAGTATTGGAAGCTCTGGCCAGGGCAATCAGGCAAGAGAAAGATATAAAGGATATTCAAATAGGAAGAGAGGAAGTCAAATTGTCTCTGTTTGCAGATGACATGATTGTATATTTAAAAAAAATAATAATAATCTCAGCTCAAAAACTCCTTAAATTTCAACAAAGTCTCAGGATAGAAAATCAATGTGCAAAAATCACAAGCATTCCTTTACACCAACAATAGACAAGCAGAGAGCCAAATCTTGAATGAATTCCCATTCACAATGACTACAAAGAGAATAAAATACCTCAGAATACAGCTAACAAGAGACGTGAAAGACCTCTTCAAGGAGAACTACAAACCACTGCTCAAGGAAGTAAGAGAGGACACAAACAAATGGAAAAACATTCCATCATCATAGATAGGAAGTATCAATATCATGAAAATGGCCATACTGTCCAAAGTAATTTATACATTCAATGCTATTCCCATCAAACTACCACTGATATTCTTCACAGAATTAGAATAAAAACTACTTTAAATTTCATACAGAATCAAAGAAGACCCCGTATAACCAAGACAATCCCAAGCAAAAAAAAAAAAAAAAGTTGGAGGCATCATGCTACCTGACTTCAAACTATACTACAAGGCTACAGTAGCCAAGACAGCATGGTACTGGTACCAAAACAGACACATAGACCAATGGAACTGAACAGGGACCTCAGAAATAACATTACACACGTACGACCATCTGATCTTCCACAAACCTGAAAAAAACTAGCAATGGGGAAAGGATCTCCTATTCAATAAATGGAGCTGGGAAAACTGACTAGCAATATGCCTAAACCTAAAATTGGACCCCTTCCTTATACCTTATATAAAAAAGAGGCACTTCTGAAAAAATACAGTAGATATTACTTTTAAACAGAAACTGAAATCCTTCCTTCCACCTTATGCAAAAATTAACTCAAGATAGATTAAAGACTTAAACGTAACACCTGAAACCATTAAAAATCCTAGAAGAAAACCTAGACAATACCATTCAAAACATAGGCATGGGCAAAGACTTCATGACAAAAACACCAAAGGCAATTGCAACAAAAGCCAAAATTGACTAATGGGATCTAATTAAACTAAAGAGCTTCTGCACAGCAAAATAAACTATCATCAGAGTGAACAGGCAACCCACAGAATGGCAGAAAACTTTTGCAGTCTACCCATCTGACAAAGGTACAGTATCCAGAATTTACAGGGAATTTGAACAAATTTGCAACAAAAAAAACAACCCCATCAAAAAGTGGCCAAAGGATATGAACAGACAGTTCTCAAAAGACATTTGTGTGGCCAACAAACCTATTTTTAAAACCTTTACCTCACTAATCATTAGAGAAATGCAAATCAAAACCACAATGAGATACCATCTCACACCAGTCAGAATGACAACTATTGAAAAGTCAAGAAACAACAGATGCTGGCAAGGCTGTGGAGAAACAGAAACGCTTTTACACTGTTGGAGGGAATGTAAATTAGTTCAACCATTGTAGAAGACAGTATGGCAATTTCTCAAGGATCTCGAACCAGAAATATTATTTGACCCAGCAATCCAATTACTGAGTAGGTACCCAGTGGATTATAAATTATTCTACTATGAAGACACATGCACACGTATTTTTATTGCAGCACTGTTTACAATAGCAAAGTCATGGAACCAACTCAAATGCCCATCAGTGATAGATTGGATTAAAAAAAATGTGGCACATATATACCATGAAATACTACACAGCCATAAAAAGGAATGAGATCATGTCCTTTGCAGGGACATGGATGAAGCTGGAACCCATCATCCTCAGCAAAATAACACAGGAACAGAAAACCAAACACCACATGTTCTCACTCATAAGTTGGAGTTGAACAATGGGAACACGTGGACACAGGGAGGGGAACATCACACACCAGGGCCTGTTGGAGGATGGGGAGCAAGGGGAGGGAACTTAAAGGACAGGTCAATAGATGCAGCAAACCACCATGACACATATACCTATGTAACAAACCTGCGCAAGTTCTGCACATGTATCCTGGAACTTCTTTAAAAAAAAAAAAAAAAAAAGAACTACCTGAGACTGGGTAATTTGTGAAGAAAAGAGATTTAATTGACTCATAGTTCCCCAGGCTGTAAAGGAAGCATGTCTAGGAGGTCTCAGGAAACTTATAATCATAGCGAAGGGGAAGGGGAAGCAAGCATGTCTCACCATCATGAAGCAAGAGAGACAGAGAGCAAAGAGGGAAGTGCCACACACTTTTATACCGTCAGATCTCATGAGAAGTCACTCACTATCACAAGAACAGCATGGGGGAAGTCCTCCCCCTGACTCAATTACCTCCCACCACATCCCTCCCCTGACACGTGGGGGTTACAATTAAACATGAGATTTGGGTGGGACACAGAACCAAAACATATCACCTTCATTTTCTCTTCCCAGAACCTGGTAGTTCCCAGCAGTCCATGGCCTTCTTGGGTAGCAGATGCATCACTCCAGTCACTGCCTCCCTCTTGGCATGACTTTTTCCCTGTGTGTGCATCTGTGTCTGAATCTCCATCTCCTTTCTCTGATAAAGATATCAGTCCCCGGATTGAGGGCCCACCCTAATCCAGTATGCCCTCATTTTAACTATTTACATCTGCAAAGACCGTGTTTCCAAATCAAGTAACATTCTGAGGTTCCAGATGGATGTGAATTTGGGAGTGAGGGGTCACTATTCAACCCAGGACAGAACAGACCCTGAATAGGAATCATGTTGTGGCAATCAAGCTAGATGATGCTGCACTCAAATCCTGTTACTTGCTCTCCCTAAGCCTTGGCTTTCTCATCTGTGAAATGGTAGCATCACCCCTAATGGGATTGGGAGTTGAATCTGAGATTATATGCCTGATGCGGTTGATGTACAACAGTGGTCCAGTGGAAAAGCCAGCCAAGCTGTGGTGGTGGAGGCTCTTTGCCCATTCACAGCCCCAAGGGACCTACCCAGCCCTCACGGGACATTCTACACATCTCCCCAACTCAAGACCAATCACAGAAAGCGGAGGCTTTTAAGCAAGACAATGATTCCTCAGCCCTCAGATGACATCCAGTGGTGACCACCACGAGGGAGGAATGTAGCATTTTATCTTTGTAGCTATCTTATTTAGGACTAAAATGGGAGGTAGGTTTTCCCTATGCAGTTCTCAGCTTGACTTTTCCCTTTGGCTTAGTGAGTTTGGGGACCCGAGATTTGTCTTCCTTTCACACACCTAACCTCACTACTGGTAGGGCCAGTGCTGGCTGTAGCAAGGATTTGTTTTGGAAATCTGGTATAATCAACAACCACAAATCCTGGGAGGAAGATGGGACACTGAGAGAGCTGTGCTGCAGACTTTTTAATTAAAAAACTTCTTTTAAAGTTTTTTTCCAACTTGATTTATACATATATATATATAATTTCAACTTTTATTATAGATTAAAGGGTACATGTGCAGGTTTGCTACATGGGTATATTGTGTGACACTTAGGTTTGGGGTCCAAATGATCTTGTCACCAACGTAGTGGGCATGGTACCCAATAGGTGGTTTTTCAGCCCACATTCCCCTCCCTCCCCCTTCCAGTAGTCCCCAGTGTCTTTTGTTCCCATCTTTATATCTGCATGTATTCAATGTTTATCCCCCACTAATAAGTGACAACATGCAGTATTCTATTTTCTATTCTTGAGTTAATTTGCTTAGGATAGTGGCCTCTGTCTGCATCCATGTTGCTGCAAAGGACATGATTACATTCTTTTTTATGGCTGCATAGTATTCCATGATGAATATGTACCATATTTTCTTTCTCCAATCCACCACTGATGGGCACCTAGGTTGATTTCATGTCTTTGCTATTGTAAATAGTGACATAATGAACACATGAGTGCATGTCTCTTTTTGGTAGAATGATTTGTTTTCTTTTGAATATACACCCAATAATGAGATTGCTGGGTCAGATGGTAGTTCTATTTTAATTTCTTTGAAAGATCTCCAAACCATTTTCCACACAGGCTGAACTAGTTTACATCCCCCCCCCAACAGTGTATAAGCATTCCCCTTTTTTCTCAACCTTGCCGGCATCTGTTATGTTTTACTTCTAAATAATCATCATTCTGATTGGTGTGAGACAGCTTCTCATTTTGGTTTTGATTTGCATTTCTCTGATGAGCATTTCTCAATTTTTGTTCATCACTTGTATGGCTTCTTTTGAGAAGTGTCTCTTCATGTCCTTTGCCCATTTTTCAATTGGATTATTTGGTTTTTGCTTGTTGATTTAAATTCCTTGTGGCTTCTGGATGTTCGACCTTTGTCAGACACATAGTTTGCAAATATTTTCTCCCATTCTGTAGGCTGTCTGTTTATTCTGTTGGTAATTTGCAGTGCAGAAACTCTTTAGTTTAATTAGGTCCTACTTGTTAATATTTGTTTTTATTGCAGTTGCTTTTGGGGACTTAGCCATAAATTATTTTCCAAAGCTGATATCAAGAAGTGCATTTCCTAGATTTTCTTCTAAGATTTTTATCGTTTGAAGTCCTACATTTAAATCTTAATCCATCTTGAGTTAATTTGTGTATGATAACTGGCTACCCAGTTATCCCAGCACCATTCATTGAATAAGGAGTCCTTTTCCCATTGCTTATTTTTGTCAATTTTGTCAAAGATCAGATAGTTGTAAGTGTGCAGGTTTATTTCTGGGTTCTCTGTTCTGTTCCATGAGTCTATGTGTTTGTTTATGTGCCAGTACCATGCTGTTTTGGTTACTGTATCCCTGTAGTATAGTTTGAAGTCAGGTAATATGATGTCTCCAACTTTGTTCTTTTTGCTTAGGATTGCTTTTACTATTCAGGTTAGGGCTCTTTTTTGGTTTCAAATGAATTTTAGAAGTTTGTTTTCTAATTCTGTGAAAAATGATACTGGTATTTTCATAGGGATAGCATCAAATCTGTAATTGCTTTGGGCAGTATGGCCATTTCAACAATATTGATTCTTCCAATCCATGAGCATGGAATAGTTTTCCATTTATTTGTTTTGTCTCTATTTCTTTCAGCAATGTTTTGTGGCTCTCCTTGTAGAGATCTTTCATCTCCCTGTTAGATGAACTCCTAGATATTTCATGTTTTGTGGCTATTGTAAATGTCGTTGTGTTTTGGTTTGGTTTTCAGCTAGAACATTATTAGTGTATAGAAATGTGACTTATTTTTGTACACTGATTTTGAATCCTGAAACTTTATTGAATTCGTATCAGTTCCAGGAGACTTTTGGCAGGGTCCTTAGGTTTTTCTATATATGGAATCATATCATCAGTAAAGAGAGATAGTTCGACTTCTTCTTTTCCAATTTGGATGGCTTTTCTTTTGTTCTCTTGCCTAGTTGCTCTGGCTAGGACTTCCTGATGCAGGTATTTTACAGGAATCTTTGTTTCAGTGACTCTCACTTTGAGGCTGGCTCAGACATGATACTTAGCATGGTTTCACAGCATACTTTCTGAATGCAGTGTCCACACTGAGGTAGATAACTGCAAAAGTTATTTCATATTTGCCATTGGTATTCACTCATTTTGCAGCCAAAAGTCTTTATTTTATGTCTGTTGGATAAATGTATTACTTCAAAAAGCGTATTGGGAGGGTGCTAATAATCTTTTTTTTTGTTTAATCAAGGAAAGATTTTTTTATATGTCTAAGATTTTTGTAAGCCTGAATCTTCTTGAGCGAGTCAAAGACAGTTCACTGGTAATATGTGCCTTCCACATCCAGATTGGCAGCACCCAACCAGACACAAATAAACTTTTTAAGGAAGTGCCCTTCTTGTCCCACTGACTCAACAAAGCTATAAAAATATCTAATTGTAGCAGCCAGATCCTTTTGAAAATGGGCCACCATTGAAATGTGCTTTCACCTGTAAGTGTACAATGATATATATTGACTTTGTCAGAGATGCCATAGTTTGATCCTTCATTTTGATTGGCATCAGACTATACAACCTCATTTATGCAATTATTCATTCATTCAACAAATATCCATGCATCAAGTGGTAGGACAGTCTCTAAAATGTCCCCCAACAGTCTCTGACTCCTGGTACTTATATATTCTCCTACACTTGAGTGTAGGCTGGGCCTAGTGACCTGCTTTTGGCAAAAAGAGTGTAGCTAAAGTGATGACATGTCACTTACAAGATTGGTAGGTTATAAAACTAACTTCTGTCCTGTTCGCATTCTCTCTCTCTCTCTCTCTGTCTTTCTCTTGCTTTCTCTGATGCAGTAAGTAGTCACATTGTGGGCTGCCCTATGGAAAGACTCATGAGAAAAGAGACAGAATCCTGCCAATCCTGTCAGTGAGCTTGGAAGCATCTCCTACCCCAGTCTAGCCTTGAGTTTACTGCAGCCCGGGCTGATATCTTCTTTTAAATATCCTTTTTTTCTTTTTTTTTTTCTTTTTGTTTTACTATACTTTAAGTTCTGTGATACATGTGTGGAATGTGCAGGTTTGTTGCATAGGTATACAAGTGCCATGGTGATTTGCTGGACCCATGAACCCATCACCTACATTAGGTATTTCTCCTAATGCTATCCCTCCTTTAGCCCCCCACCCCTCGACAGGCTCCAGTGTGTGATGTACCCTTCCCTGTGTCCGTGTGTTCTCATTGTTCAACTCCCACTTATGAGTGAGAACATGCAGTGTTTGGTTTTCTGTTCTTGTGTTAGTTTGCTGAGAATTATGGTTTCTAGCTTCATCCATGTCCCTGAAAAAGACATGAACTCATCCCTTTTTATGGCTGCATAGCATTCTGTGGTGTATATATGCCACATTTTCTTTATCCAGTCTATCATTGATGGGCATTTGGGTTGGTTCCAAATCTTTGCTATTGTGAATAGTGCTGCAATAAACATATGTATGCAGGTGTCTTTATAGTAGAACGATTTATAATCCTTTGGGTATATACCCAATAATGGGATTGCTGGGTCAAATGGTATTTTTGGTTCTAGATCCTTGAGGAATCGCCATACTGTCTTCCACAATGGTTGAACTAGTTTACACTCCCACCAATAGCGTAAAAGCCTTCCTATTTCTCCACATCCTCTCCAGCATCTGTTGTTTCCTGACTTTTTAATAATCACCATTCTAACTGGCATGAGATGATATTTCATTGTGGTTTTGATTTGCATTTCTCTAATGACCAGTAATGATGAGCTTCTTTTCATATGTTTGTTGGCTACATAAATGTCTTCTTTTGAAAAGTGTCTGTTCATACCCTTTGCTCACTTTTTGATGGGGTTGTTTGCTTTTTTTCTTGTAAATTTGTTTAAGTTCTTTGTAGATTCTGGATATTAGCCCTTTGTCAGATGAATAGATTGCAAAAATTTTCTCCCATTCTGTAGGTTGCCTGTTCACTCTGATGATAGTTTCTTTCACTGTGCAGAAGCTCTTTAGTTTAATTAGATCCCATTAGTCAATTTTGGCTTTTGCTGCAATTGCCTTTGGTGTTTTGGTCTTGAAGTCTTTGCCCATGCCTATGTTTTGAATGGTATTGCCTAGATTTTCTTCTACGGTTTTTATAGTTTCAGGTGTTACATTTAAGTCTTTAATCCATCTTCAGTTAATTTTTGTAGAAGGTGTAAGGAAGGGGTCCAGTTTTCCCAAGACCATTTATTAAATAGGGAATCCTTTCCCCATTACTTGTTTTTGTCAGGTTTGTCAAAGATCAGATGGTTGTAGATGTGTGGCATTAATTCTGAGGCCTCTGTTCTGTTCCATTGGTCTATATCTCTGTTTTGGTACCAGTACCATGCTGTTTTGGTTACTGTAGCTTTGTAGTATAGTTTGAAGTCAGGTAGCATGATGCCTCCAGCTTTGTTTTTTTTGCTTAGGATTGTCTTGGCTATACGGGCTCTTTTTTTGGTTTCATATGAATTTTAAAGTAGTTTTTTCTAATTCTGTGAAGAATGCCAATGGTAATTTAATGGAAATAACAGTGAATCTATAAATTACTTTGGGCAGTATGGCCATTTTCACAATATTGATTCTATCCATGAGCATGGAATGTTCTTCCATTTGTTTGTGTTGTCTCTTATTTCCTTGAGCAGTGGTTTGTAGTTCTCCTTGAAGAGTTCCTTCACACCCCTTGTAAGTGGTATTCCTAGGTATTTTAGTCTCTTTGTAGCAATTGTGAATGGGAGTTCATTCATGATTTGGCTCTCTGTTTGTCTTTTTTTTGTGTGTACAGGAATGCTTGTGATTTTTGCACATTGATTTTGCATCCTGAGACATTGCTGAAGTTGCTTATCAGCTTAAGGAGATTCTGGGCTGAGACAATGGGGTTTTCTAAATATACAATCATGTCACCTGCAAACAAAGACAATTTGACTCCTCTCTTCCTATTTGAATACCCTTTATTTCTTTCTCTTGCCTGATTGCAGAACTTCCAATACTATGTTGAATAGGAGTATGAGAAAGGACATCCTTGTCTTGTGCCAGTTTTCAAATGGAATACTTCTGACTAATATCTTCATCCTGCTAGTGAGCTCTTGAGTCAGAAGACCCAGCTAAGATTTCTGACCCATGGAAACAGAGATAATATATGTTGTTGTTTTATGCCACCAAATTGTGGGCTAATTTGTAACACAGAGATAGATAACTAATACATCTTTACTGGCACTGAAGTTATATATTATATATACAATGTATTATATATTATATATGTAATATAGTATTATATATTGAGAGCAGTGGCAGAATGTCATGTTTCTCAAGACATGCAAACAATTGCCACAGGAAGTGGCAAATGGCCTCATTGCACCTCTGTTCTAAATGTGATGATAACATAAGTAAAGATGTGTCTTCACTTTTTAGCTCAAATACATAGGATTCATAAAACTGACCAAACTTTAAGGTGATTTGGAATGACTTTTAATTACATGAGATATTTCTGACTGCTTGGAAATGGTTCACTATGGACTAGAGAATATGCATACATCTCAGAATAAAATATGTTTGGAGATTGAAATCAGAATTATTTCATGATATGATATCTCCCTCTGCAAAACTCATTTGTATTGATAGGACCACCATTTTAAAAAATCAGAAAAGGAGGTAATAAGGTCATTTTATCCATTCCGTTTTTGCTTTCTTCATTTTCACCCAGTATTATATTTTTTGCTCTTTAGTAGCTGCAAAACATGGACTATAAATAAAGTATACAAAAATATTTATGTCAATAAAATAGAAAGTCTTTGAAGGAAACTTAAAAGAAAGGGCCTTGTTAAAATTTTGGGCCAGGATGCACCAACTCCTATGAAATCAAAATACATTCATGAATTTTAGAATCTATTAGAAACTCCCTGCATTTCTAAGGCTGGGCACAGTGGTTCAAGCCTGTAATCCCCAGCACTTTAGGAGGCCAAAGCGGATGGATCACTTGAGCTCAGGAGCTCAAGAAAAGCCTGGGCAACATGGTGAGACCCCAGCTCTCTCTCTCTCTCTCTTTCTCTCTCTAAATAAATACACACACACACACACACATATATATACACACACACACATATATACATTTATATATACTATATATATATATATATATATCCCTGCATTTCTACTCTATCAATACCTATATTCCCAAATTTAATTCCAGAAAATTAGGTAGATACCCAAATGGAGTGAAGCTAGGCAGTTGGATGTTGGATATAAGAGTCTAGAGCTCAGGAGAAGGATACAGGCTGTATGAGATCTCCAAGGGAGTGGGAGAGATAAAGAAGAAAAGAGCCCCAAGGCTATAGACTGATAAGCTCCAGTATTAAGATGGTGAAAAGAAAAGGAGCAACTCACAAAGAAAACTAAGGAAATCTGGCTCAGTCTCATTCAAAGCAGCCTTCACTGGGAGGGATAGAACATTCCTGCTGACTCCTAAAGATTGTGTCCTTGGTTCTTCCTATCCTCTCTGCATGCTCCCACTCTTACTCATCTCATTTAGCCCTATGATCATTAATATTCATCCTCATGAAAATTACTCCAAACTCTGTCTCTATTCCTACCTTTGGGACAGCTTTACCTGGCTATCTATACCCAGATGGTGTCTCAGTGAAACATATCCCAAATCAAACTAATTGCCTTAAATCTCCACAGAGATGCCATCTTCTCCTAAGAGACTTCCCTTGAGCAATTTTGATGTGATCTTCTCCTAAAAGGCTTCCCTTGAACTATGTATCTATAAAAGCCTTCTACCCTTTCCCCCAAATGTTCTCTATCTCCTTAGGTTGTTTTATTTTTGGTAATAGTATTTCCTAATACTCAACATTGTATTATGAATTTATGTCTGTTTAAATTCTCTCTCTTGCTCTAAAATAGATGCCGTATGAGGACAGGGATGTAGATTCTTTGATTCCTTAATGTATCCTCAGCTCCTAAAATGGTCTCTGGCCAAAATAAGGGCTCAATAAATACTTCCTGATTCAGATTTTTTTAAGCTTCTCATTGCCAGATTTAAAAAAATAAATTTATAATTTTGGAGCCCAGGTAACAAAACCAAAAATAGATAAATGGGACTGCATCAAACTAAAAACCTTCTGCATAGTAAAGAAAACAACCAACAGAGTAGAGACAAATTATGGAATGAGAGAAAATATCTGCAAATTATACACCTGATAAGGGGTTAATATCCAAAATATTTAGAGAACTCAAACAACTCAACAACAAGAAGACAAATAACCCAAATAAAATTTTAAAAATGGGCAAAGGAGATGAATAGACATTTCTCAAAAGATGACATACAAATGGCCAACAGGTATATGAAGAATTGCTCAACATCACTAATTGGGGAAATGTAAATTAAAACCACAATGAAATATCAACTCATGCCTGTTGGAATGGCTATTATCGAAAAGACATAAAATAAGTATTGTCAAGGATATGGAGAAAAGGAACTCTTGTATAATATTGTCAGAATATAAATTAGTATAGCCATTATGGAAAATAGTATGGAGGTTCCTCAAAATATTAAAAATAGAACAACCATATGATTCAGCAGCCCCACTTCTGGATATATAACCAAAGGAAGTGAAATCAATACGTCCCATGTTCATTACAGCACTATTTACAACAGTCACAAATGGAATTAACCTCATGTTCATGGATGGATGGATGAATAAGTTTTTAAAGTACTATTGAGTCTTCCATTAGCATTCATATTTCCTTGTCATTTTTAACAACGTGGATAAACCTGGAGGACACTAGCTAAATGAAATAACCCAGGCACAGAAAGACAAATATTGCATGATCTCACTCATATGTGGAATCTTAAAAAGTCAAACTCATGGCCGGCCGCGGTGGCTCACACCTATAATCCCAGCCCTTTGGGAGGCCGAGGCAGGCGGATCACGAGGTCAGAAGATTGAGACCATCCTGGCTAACATGGTGAAACCCCGTCTCTACTAAAAATGCAAAACATTAGTCAGGCGTGGTGCGGGTGCCCATAGTCCCAGCTACTAGGGAGACTGAGGCATGAGAATCGCTTGAATCCAGGAGGCAGAGCTTGCAGTGAGCCGAGGTCACGCCACCGTACTCCAGCCTGGGAAACAGAGTGAGACTCCTTCTCAAAAAAAAAAAAAAAAAAAAAAAAAAGTCTAAGTCATAGAAGCAGAGAGTAGAATAGTGGATGCCAGGGGCTGGAGAATGGCAGGAGGAAAGAAGACGGAGAGATAGTGGTCAAAGGGTACAAAATTCAGTTAAGATCAATAGGTAGTTCTGGAAATCTAATACATAGCATGGTAACTATAGTTAATAATGTGTTTGAAAGTTGCTAAAAGAGTAAACCTTAAATGTACTCACCATTGTATCACAATATCATGCATACTGTGTTTTTTCTTCCTTCTTGATGATTCAGGGTTTCTTCCTTTATAGTTCCCGTCCTGCTCAGAGAAGGTCAGTTTGTTATCCTTTTAGGGCAGGTATGCTAATCACAAATTATCTTTGTTTTACTTTGAGAATGTTTTGATTTCTGCTTCATTCCTGAGGATATTTTTGCTGGGACTATGATTCTGGGTCGACAGTTTCTTTCTTTCAGCATTTGGAAAATGTTATGCCACTTTCTTCTCGCCTCCATGGTTTCTAATGAGAAAGACATCGTTACTTGGTTTGTTTTCCCGTCTTAGGTAAGGTTTTGTTTCCCTCTCACTGCTTTCAAGGTATCTTTCTTTGTCTTTAATTTTTAGAAGTTTGAAATGATGTGTCTTGGTGTGATATCTTTTTAACTTATCCTGTTTGGGGTTCACTGAGCTTCTTGCAACTGTTAAATCATATCTTTTGTCAAATTTAGGAAGTTTTCAGCCCTTATTTCTTCAAGTACTTTTTCAGCCCCATCTTTTTCATCTCTCTTCGGAACTCTGATGACGTGAATGTTAGGCCTTTCATTATAGTCTGACCAGTTCTAATGTAAGAAACGTCATTCGGATAAAGTGCAAGGTTGGAGTTTACCGTTTTTCTTATAGTTGCAGCTAGGCACTTGCACCAGCATATACACAAAAAGAAATCTGTGCCCACTGTGAATCTATTTCTCTCACAATCCAGTGACCTTCTATTTGAGCTCCCATATCCCTCCCATATTAAAGGCAGGCGGGGACTTCACAGCATTTAATGGGCTCTTTATCTCCTAAAGAAACATTTACAAAAGAGTTATAGAAAAGGCAAAATGAAATTTGGAATAATGGAAATAATTTTTAGAGAAAAAGATCAAAAAAGCGGTAAAAAAGAATAAATATAGTGCATTGTTAAAAGGCTGGCTTGAACATAATACTCCCTCAAAGAGGCTTGAAGAGAAATCAAATGGTGTTCAAAATTCCTAATACAGCCTTCACAACAGTGATTTCCACTTGATTAACAGCTGGAAAGCCCTCTTATGCAAGCAGTTTGAACCTCCCTTATTGAATACAGTGCTTACGGCTAAAAAGTTTATTCACGTTTACAAGATGACCACATCCCTCACTTACATAAGCTCTGTTTCCTGCATTTGTGGGTTTGTGCCATTGCTGCTTCTTGATTGACAAGTGCAGGGTCTAGTGGGCACTCCTGGACCATACCATAAAGTGCCCTCCAAACCCCAAAGTGCTTCTAAAACCCTCTGAACTTCCTCTGTGTTAACAATTTTCACATTTTGCTGATACTCCCCCTTGAACATCTGTCTCCCAAATTGACCCTGTGTTCTGTGAGGTCTGTTGCAAATCCCATCTTTTTTACTGAGCCCCAGTGTCTGGCACATAGGGGACACTCAATAAATGTTTTGTCTAATAAATTTATGAATGAACAAGATCTCTCTGTGCGTATAGAAAAAGATCTACACACTCCAAACTCTATACATTCATTCATTCAGTCATTTATTTCAAAAGGTTTTTACTGAATGTCTCCTATGTGCCAGGTGAGGTGCCAGACACTGAAAGTATAAGAAAAAAACGAATGTGATTTATTTTCTAATAAGGAACTCCCATGTCAGACCTGTGCTCCCAAATATTGGCCTGAGCTCCCACATCTGCCCCTAGATCAAGGACTGGAAAACCTGACCATTTCCTTCTTTTGTAAATAAAGTTTTGTTGGGGAATAATCACACTCATTTGGGTACTGCCTATAGCTACTTTCATGCTACAATGACCTGCAATGCTTAAAATACTTAAAATCTCTCTATATATAGGAAAATTTTACCAATCCCTGCCCTAAATCACAAATTGCAGAATGTCATTTGGATATACCCTCTGCTTGCCTGGAAATACCTACAGTGTCAAACAGGCAAGATCATGGCTCAATCCTTCAACCAACACTTGCAGTCAATTTTATTGGGGGATATTAAATTAATAGACAAAATATAAGCATTTGCCACCCCTCCAAAATCCTCAGATCACATATCACTCACTGCTAATCAAAGCCCCTGATTTTACTGCAATGTGTTCTATCTGCATTAAACTCACAGAATGGAGATAACCAAAGGTGGTCTGCAGTCAGCATTCAGGACAATTGTTTTGGCTCCATCACTTAGCAGTGGGGAATACTTTATGTTTAGGCACGTGCAATATACAGCTCACATTTCATTGACCTTGAAGTCAGAGTATGTTTGGAATGTTTGAGGAAAAGCCAGGGGTTCAACATGGCTGGAAAAGAGTGATACAGTTTGGCTGTGCCCCCACCCAAATCTCACCTTGAAATGTAACAATTCCCACATGTCAAGGGTGGGGCCAGGTGGAGATAACTGAAACTTGGGGGTAGTTTCCCCATACTATTCTCACAGTAGTGAATAAGTCTCACAAGATCTGATGGTTTTATAAATGGGAGTCCCTCTGCCCATGTTCTCTCTTGCCTGATGCCACATAAGAGATCCCTTTGCTCTTTCTTCGTCTTCTGCCATGATTGTGAGGCCTCTCCAGCCGTGTGGAACTGAGAGTCCATTAAGCCTCTGTCCTTTATAAATTACCCAGTCTTGAGTATGTCTTTATTAGCAGCATGAGAACTGACTGATACAGGGAGTGACGGGGTGCACTAGGAGATAAGAAGGGGCAAAGGGCAGGCTCCTCTGAGGACTTGGGTTTCCACTTCAAGTGAGATGGAAACCACTGAAGGATTTTGAGCAGAGGAGTAATCTATCTGACTTGTGTTCTGAGATGATCACTCTGGTTGATGTGTGGGGATTAGATAGTAGGGGTGAGAGTGAAAGCAGGGCCATGGGAGGAGGCCAGTGAGACTCAGCACTGAACCTGTCACACAGTGGGTGCTCCTGAGATGGCAACTGTAATTATCATTATGAACTTGACATACCTGCCTGGCTTACTTTTCACTGCTTGATCATCAAACTGGTGAGTATCTCTTGTGGAAATAAAAAGATAAATTGGGCCGGGCATGGTGGCTCACACCTGTAATCCCACCACTTTGGGAGGCCAAGGCAGGCAGATCACCTGAGGTCGGGAGTTCGAGACCAGCCTGACCAGCATGGAGAAACCCCATCTCTACTAAAAATACAAAATTAGCCAGACGTGGTGGTGCATGCTTATAATCCCAGCCACCCGGGAGGCTGAGGCAGGAGAATCTCTTGAACCTGGGAGGCAGAAGTTGCAGTGAGCTGATATCACACCACTGCACTCCAGCCTGGGCAACAAGAGCAAAACTCCATCTCAAAAATAATAATAATAATAATAAAAAAATATATAAGTAAAAAATAAAATGAGTCTAAGTTTCCTTTTGTAGTTTAAAAACTGGCCATAAATTCAATTCCCTAAGAAAGGTTTCATGTTTAACCAATTATATAAGAGGTTCCTATGGAAAGATCTTTGAAAGATGGGCTCCTGTTTGCAGGTAAGAATTCCAGTGTGGTTGTAAAAGCAAGTCTCTGGTTTTGTAGTCACACCTAGGCCTATGAGATGCAAAACTCAGAAGAGAGAAAAGGAAAACCCTCTATTACCATTATAAGAGTTCACATAGCCAGAGCAAAATAGTTTTGCTTCAGAAAACTTCTAATCATTAAGGCAGCCTTGGAGTTAATTTTTCCCACTTGTCAGTCCTTGCGGCTACCTCAGCAAATGCTTTTTAATTCTTTTTAAGGAGATGCTGCATCCATTGACTGTCTAGCCCTTCACCCTAAGGAGAAGTCTGCACAGGCTTCATAACAAAGCACCTTCTCAAACCACTGGCTTTCTAAATTAGCAGAAGCGCTTCTGCAAAAGCAACATGGTATTAATGTAGCAGAAGCCACAAAGATGTCAGAAACACTATTCCTTTGCATTCATTCTAAGGCAATAATCAGAATAAAGAGTTTTATGCAAGAAGATGCTTTCGGCAACATGTCCTAAGGAATGGTAAAAATGTGAGAAGTGAACTAATTACCTAACAATGTGGAATAGTTTAATAACATATGAAATATTAGGCAGAGGAACATTTTAAATATGAAGGCTTCAGAAACATAGAAAATATTTTTGGCATGATGTTACGCAAAAAAAGCAGGACACAAAATAGACATTGCTTTGTGGTCACAAGTATATAAAATATTTACGTGTCGTTAGAGATGGGTGGAAAATGAGCAAAAAATGAAAATTATTACTTGAAGGTGCTGGAAATAGAATTTTTCATTTCAAAATATTTGTTGATGTTGTTGCTATGACAACTTTTCCATAAAAACGTTTAAAATAATTAAATAAATCAAAAGTACCAAAGATGCAGTCTCCCTAAGGCTGGGCAAAATGATGCATTCTCTCATACACTGCGTACCAAGTGTCTTCTTCCCCCATTGCTTAAGCACAGATTATAGATCACCTGCTGACATTTGTCTTCTCACTTAAGGCAGAAAGCTGCTGCTCCCTGGTAAGTCTTCAGAACGTGACCCACAAGCATCAAAGCCTCCAAACCAGCATAGCCAGAGCTGGAAACACTTGACGCCTCCACCTGGAATTTTATAATGACTCATCTCCTGTCCGTAGAAACGGGGTCTGGATGGATGAAAAAGTTTGAGTTAGATCCCTTTACCTATGGGAACCATATGGTCTATGCTTTTGAATAATCAGTCATTTAAGCCAGACTAAGCTTGTAAACAAAATCATTTTTTTCTGCCCCATGGTAACCCATTCATCAATTTATTCATTCAGTCCCCAAGCCTGGATGAAACAGCTTTCATTTGTCCAGAATTTGCTCTGCATTAAAGAAGTAAGATGTATCAGAAATAATCTTATCAAGAAGCTCAAAAGGGACCTGGGAAAGAGAAATACATCTTCAATTTTGTATAATGAGTTACAGTCTTGCTTTCATCATTTGGGAAATGGAGGAAGGAGTTCCTACTTCACAAAGTTAAGGGAGGATTTATTGAAATGTCACAAGTAAAAAGCCTTCAGGAAATAGATAGTGACTCAGGAAATGTGTCTTTCTTTCCTGTTGACATTTCATGCTGAGCTGCTGTCATCAGTCTAACATGGAGGAGGAAGGGAACTCCAGGGATTTTGCCAATGACAGGCAGGGAAGAGTCCTTAGAAGCAGAAATGTTCATGCTAAGCCTGGGTGGATGGGTGGGATTTCTCCAGGGGGAAGAGAGGGGACAGGACCATTCCAGACTGAAGAAACTGGGTGCACATGTATGGACGGGGTGGGACTGTGCTACATGCATGCCCCTCCGTGGGTATTGCTCTAGCATGCTTTACTTGCTTGGAGTTCAAGATTAGGTTACATTACTTTCAACATTCTGTGAGAATAAACAGAGACCAAGCAAATGAAAACAAGCAAAGACTACTTATTCAAAATTTGCAACTGCAAAACAGTCAGTCACCATGACTTGCATTTGGCAGAAAATCAAAGGCAGGCAGAGGAGTGGGAAAACTTTACTGGCCCAGCACACTTCCACTGTGCAACTCTGAATGGAAAAACTTTATCATGGAAGAAAGAGAAGCCTTCAGGTATCCCCTGATCAGAGGCTGTTGGCCTAGGGGAGCTGTAGTTGAGCTAATTAGAAGCAGGACATCCTAGGACGTTGGTTAGGAGTGCATATTTGGGCTTCTCTAGTTGGTCCTGAGTTGAAGTGAGGACAAAAATTAGGGAAGCTGTCAGTTTTAATCAAGTCTACTTTGGAGTTACTATTTGCCTTCCTGGATTATTGCTAGAGATGGTAGTCTGACTTCCTATAAGTGTGACATAGCAGGCTGGCTTCCTGGGGCTGGTTACTATAGATAATCAGTTGGTTTCCTGGGCTGGTTACTGTAGATAACCAGCTGGCTTCCTGGGCTGGTTACTACAGATAATCAGTTGGCTTCCTGGGTTGGTTACCATAACCGACTGGCTTCTGGGCTGGTTACTATGGATAATCGGTTGACTTCCTGGGCTGGTTACTATAGATAATCAGTTGGCTTCCTGGGCAGGTTGCTGCAGATTATGAGGGAGTCCTATTTTTATACATGGTCTGGCCATTGTCTGTTTATATATTCACTCTGTCAAGTTAAATTAAATGCCCTGCATCCTCCATCTCGCTTGGAGGAAAAATGTCATTTTTTCTCCCTGGAGCTCACCATAGGGCCCACTTGTGTCTAAAGGGTTAATTTTGAAAGTCTCCAGGGAGCCAAAACATAGGTATAGGCATAGCCCTCCTGAGTATGGCAGATGCCCCCACCACCACCCCAGACCCCAAGCACATTCTGTCAGCCCAGAACATGATTCACTGCTTTGCCTCTAGTCCTCCCTGACATCCTGGCAGTCTGGTAAGACCTGAAATTTTCCCTCTGGCCTTTTCTGGTGCTGTGCTTGGACCCAGTTTGTGTTCTGTCTGAAGGCACATGCTTGGTCCTCCTGCCTGGCTGCCAGAGCCAGAACTCAATTCATTCTTAGCAAATGGGCTTGGATTAATAATTGGCAGCAACTTTGACCATGATTTTGCAAAATACATATTTTTTCCACAGATGGGTATTTCTTTTATTTCCCTGTACCAAGAAAAAAATGAAATAACAACTTTTTCCCACCAAATGCACTTCTGTGAAAAGTTTGATTAATAACAGAGTCTGGACCTACTGTTTTCTGATGAGTTGACTTTGTGCATGGATAGAGCTTAGAGAACTGAGAGAGTCGGGAGTTGATGTGCCCTTTGGATGGTCTCTCTGAAAATCAGATGTCTCAACTGCAATTTTGGCAAATGCTGGGCTGCAGTCAATTCTGGGATGAATTCTCTGACAGGTGCCTAAAATGACAGTATTCTGGGTTATTGATTAAAGCATAATCCATACATTTTAGATGCCAGATGTGTGAGCAAGCAAAGTCAACCTATAGTTGAGAAAACGTGGGAGCCTGACTGATATTTGCCCCAGATAGACTGCTGGGGGATCTGCCAGTAAATGAAGTATTATTTTGGGAGGGTTAGGTCATAAAGCACGAAAGAGGTCATTTTGTCTTGAAAAGATAGAAAGAGCATTCAAAAATAAGTTTTAATCTGCTTGGGTCTAAATCAGCTTATTTTTAAAAAGTGACTTGACCTTCAATTTGAGAAAATAATTGTGTACTAAATGTCTGCCTGACTTTAATTTTAAAAATAAAAGACAGACACGTTTAAAGTAAGCAAAATATAAAATAGTGGGTAACTATTGTATATTGGCTGCTCCTCAGAACACTGCTTTGAAGCAGGGCAGAACTGTTGGCTGATGCAATAGACCCTCTGCCTCAAAGGAGATGTGTCCTCAGCTTACACATTAACCCACTGTCTGCAAAACACTTGCATTAGCTCGTTTTCATGCTGCTGATTAAGACATACCCAAGTCTGGGAAGAAAAAGTTTAATGGACTTACAGTTCTAGGTGGTTGGGGAAACCTCACAATCATGGCAGAAGGCAAGGAGGAACAAGTCACATCTTACATGGATGGCAGTGGGCAAAGAGAGCTTGTGCAGGGAAACTCCTGTTTTTAAAACCATCAGATATCCTGAGACTTATTCACTATCACAAGAACAGCACAGGAAAGACCTGGCCCCATGATTCGATTATCTCCCACCCAGTCCCTCCCACAACATGTGGGAATTCAAGATGAGATTTGGGTGGAGACACAGTCAAACCATATCAACACTAGGCTTTATTCTATGGTAGAGGAGAGAAAGGTGACATTTGTCTAAAACAGTGGTTCTCAAGTAGGGCCATTCTGCTTCCCAGGGCACATTGGGCAATGTCTGGAGACATTTTTGGTTGTCACACCTTAGGAAGTGCTTCTGGCATCTAGTGAGTAGAGGCAGAGACCCTGTAACCCTTCTATCATGCACAGCACAGCCCCCACCACAAGGCATTGTCTGGCCCCAAATGTCAATTGTGCAAAGGAGGTTGAGAAGCACTGGTCTCAAGTGAGCTATCCACTCCATTCTCTGAGGAAGCTAAAATTGCTGGTGAGGACAGCTGGCTCTGGAATGTATTGGACAGAAGGGGGAGACAGCCAGAGACTGCAAGTTCTGGCAGGAAGTGGATTATGGGCTGGCGATTGCTACCATCCTCCTCCTCACTATCACATCACCACTCCTGCCTCACCTTCCTGGGATGCCCATGTATCAGGCACCACATTCCTTGCCTGGAAAATCCATGACTCTCGACCTCCGTATGTTGGTCCCTCTGCCTGAATATCCCACTGCCCCTTTCTTTCTGGAAAAAATCCTAACTATCTCTTAAGACCCTACTGAAATGCTAGACACCTCCATTGTGACACCCTCTCTGAATCCCCCTTCCCATCCTCCCTGCCCTTCTAGGCAGAGAAGATTCTCCCCCTCCTCTGTCTCCCATGATAGCACTTATCACATTTTATTGTGATGATTTGTTTGCATTTTAGAGAAATCTGAGCTCCTGGAAATTAGGCATGGTGTCTTTCCCATCTTTGTCTTCCTAAGACCTGGCATCATGTCTAGCACTTAGTAGGTGAATGATAATTTTCTGCCAACTTACTTCTTTAAAAAGATCCCCACATACTATGTCTTTCCCACAGGGAGTACAAATTTCATAAACAGAGAGCAACAGCTTTTGTTGTGACTCAGAGAAAATATGTGTTGTCGGGGTTGCATGTAAATCTCCTAGCACAATGCCTGACACATGGATTTATTAAATGAGCGTTGTTTCCTTTCAGTTTCCCTTCAAAGCAGCTAGGGTAGCTCAATGAAAAGCATGGCACAGCCTTAGGGCACATGCAGGGATGAAGGTATCCTCACACACTGCTATGATTAAGACTGGCTATTTTCACTGAGCAAAGTATCTTCTGCCCAATTGTTACCATAGACTGTAACCCCCTTCCTCGACCTGTACATGTGTGGCAAAGGAGACCAGAGAAATGCACAACCAGATCCATCCAGACCCTTCATCACGCACAGGTGCAGCTGGCAAGAGGCTGCTCAGGCAGCGTCTGTGTCTCTAGCCTCCTTGAATCTAACCATGGGTACGGGACTGGTTCTCAGCAGTCCAGTGTGAGCGGATGTGATCTATACGCCACTGGCCCAAAGCTTTTAAAAAGGAGGCATGTCTCCTCCCTGCTCTGTCTCCTCTTCTGCTGGCCAGGTGCAGACAGCAGCGAGGCCCTGGGAAATGGCAAAGTCACAGGAAAGGTAGAGTCCGGGTCCCTGAATCCCTGCATTGAGGGAGGCCACTGCCAGAAACTTGGGACCATTACACTAATATGAAAGAAGCTGCTACTGTAACTTATATGTTCTACGGTCAATTTGTTGCAGTTATTTAGCCTACCTTAATTAATTCACCATATTTTTACAACTAAAACAAGTAAAGCCGTGTTCAAGGTGACAAATGGCATAATGCTTCTCTCCTCTTCCACACTAAAATGATGCCAAGAAATAACAGCAAGGACAGGAGGGGGCCAATCAGAGTAGGAGAGCGCTGAGCAGCTTCCCAGGAGAGAGGAAGCAGATGAAAGAGCACTGACCACTGAAACAGGTTGGAGCATGCCACATCCAGACCCATTGCCCCATGTGGAGTGAGACTGAAGTGTCTTTAGGGTTCTTACCCGCTAGAGTCCCAGGGACCCTCCAGACTTGGAAACTGCTTGTGGTTCAATGGAGAGCAAGAGAGAGGAGCAAGGTATAAAATTGGAGTGTTATTTAATGGTCAGTCTGTGGAACAAAATGACCCACAACAATCCCTCCAATCCAGTGCTCAGAATGGCCAGCAGCCAGGCATTTAGCATCCCCTACCCCACTAACATAAAGAAGGTTATTCTCTAATGAGACCAAACAAGCTGTCTAAGACTAACCAGGAGAGTTAGTGTGAGTGTTAATATCTCTGATAAATTGCATTCTGACATTAAGAGGGGCTACCAGCAGAAGGGACAGCTCCCTTCCCACTCATCCTAAAGTGAAGCCCGTTGGTCAATAAGCTCCATTCCCCTTGCCAGAGCTCTGAGGCCTCCTCTTTACTGATTTTGATATGAATATGAATAAGTAAGCAAGGGTATCCAGAAACTTGAAAACAAACTGAAATGTCAGAGAAAGACGAAGAGAAGCAAACTGTCAAGGAAACAGAAATTTAGAGAACCAAAGAGGCCCTTGCTGCCAAAATCGTACAATGATATTGTCAGAAAAACTAGAGAAGATATAGCATGTATGAATAGGATGCTATGAGAAAGAGATGATCAAAGAGCAAGAATGGAATTTTGGAAATTTAAAATGTGGTTACTGAGGCAAATCTCCCATGGAGAAGAATTTCAGATAAATTATGTAGATAGTTGACCCTCCAGTTGGGGACCATAAATTCCCACTCCTTGAGTGTGGACTGTGCATAGTGACTTCCTTCCAAAAAGCACAGTGTGGAAGGGGTAAGAGTAGGAAAAGCATAACTCTCCAGCGGAAAAACTTAACAAACACAGGCTCAGCCAGGTGATCAAGGTCAACATCAAGTATCATAAATCATGTTGATAGAATGTTCTCTTGACATGGCGTGATGCAAATGGCACTTTACCACTGTGATCCTCCTCCCAGTAACTCACTGCCCCAGTAACATCAAGAGAAAAACATTAGATAAATTCAAATAGTGGGCCATCCTACAAAATATCTGATCAGTATTCCTCAAAACAGTCAAGGTCATCAAAAGCAAGGAAAGTCTGAGAAACTGCTATGGTTAAGAGGAGCCTGAAGAGACAATGAAATTACATGTAATGTGGTAGCTTGCGTAAGGTCCTGGTCAGGAAAAAGAGCAGTAGATAAAAGCTAAGTACATCTATATAAGCCATGAGCTTTGGTTAAGAATAATGTATGAATTATTTAGCCTACCTTAATTAATTCAATTGTGACCACTGTCACTTACTAATGTAACATGTTACTAATAGGAGAAATGTAGTACATGGTATATGGGAACTCTTTGTATGGTCTTTTCAATGTTTTGGTAAATCTAAAACTGTTCAAAATAATAAAGTCTGTTTTAAAATGTGGTTACAGAATTCAGAAAGTTGATAGACAAACTGAAAGAGAAAGTTGAGAAATTTTTCCAAACAGTAGTACCAGAAGATGAGGAATAGGGAGATAGCAGTGAAAAGGCAAGCAGTAGAAATAGTTAATTTAGTTGATTCACCTATCTACTAATATAGGTTCTAGAAAGCAAAAATAAGGAAAAATTGAGGGGAAGAAATTGTCAGAGAAAGAGTGCAGGAACATTTATGAAATAAGACATGAGTCCTCGAAGTGAAAGTCTATCCACTGAAATATATATATGTTTATATATATATTTATATATTTATATATATTTATATATTTTATATATATATACACACACACACACACACACACACACACACCAGGATAAATGAAAAAAATTTATAACCAGAATGTCCAGTTGCATTGTTTGAAGAGACGCAATTCTGCTATAGGAGAAAAGAAAACAAATGGGATGTGAATGAAACACTTAAGATATCTTAAGTACAGATTAGGTAGTAAGTGGAATATGTCTGTGTTATACACAGAAGGGATGGAAGAACCAAAAGATAATTAATATTCATGAGGCACTAAATATATATAAGTCATCACCTGGATACAAAATAGTCATGATATATTGAATATTCACCATGCTCGGTGAATACTGAGAAATTGCTGAATATACATGAGACAAGATGTATTTAGTATTCAGAGGCCTAATCCAACCACCCATTAGCAACACCATTTTGGCTTCACCTGTCCTCTGCTCAAGAAACAGTACTGAAACCCACAGCCTCTAACCAGGCTAATTGACTAGCTATAGCTATGGCCAGGCATACCTGTCCCGCATCTCTCCAACAGGGCAAGTCTGTGTCATGGCCCTGGGGGGCTTCCATCTCTGGGATCCCTGGCCTAAACACTATCCAACTTTGGTCCTACTAACCTACCATCAGTGGGGAAGGCTGTTGTGGCAGAGAGAGAGAGAGAGAGAGAGAGAAAGAAAGAGAGAGAAGAGAGAAGAGACACATGTAGATTGCATACCCAGGACCAGTAGTGTGATTCTTCTACCCTGCTTGCAACATTTCTTAAGGATTAACTTACAAACTTACATACTTGATTTCCCTTAGCTTTTGTCTTTATGCATTACGTTTTGAATTGATTTAATAAGCTGTGTGATCCCCACATTTTTATTTAGTCTGCGAGTCTATCTCTTCTGTGAGCCGTGGAGGAAGAAGTACACTGATGCTTTCTCTGCCAGGAAGTATGTTTGAAGGCTACACTGCATCTGAGCAGTTATTGACATGACAATCCCCAGGCACATCATTGTGGAATTTCAGAAAATTAGAGATAAAGGAAACCTTGTAATGCTTTCAGAAAGACAAAAGAGTTCACTTACAAAGAAACAAGAATTACGCAAAAGGCTTCTCATTAACTGCAACTGAAGCTAAAAGACAAATGAGAAATGCCTCCAAAGAAGCGAAAGAAAATTATTTGCAATCTAAAATTCTATACGCTACCAAAATATCAGTAAAGTGACATAATAAAATTACTGTCAGGTTTTCACGGATCCTTAAAGTTTACCTCCTCCACATTCTTTGTCAGGAGATACTTGAGGATGTGATCTGGCAAAATGAAGGAGTAAACAAAAAGCCAGGATGACATGGGACACAGGAAACTGGAAAACAAGGGGCAAGGTTGTTTCCAGAGATATGATACTATGTGTGAGGCTTAAAAAGGCAATAAACACAAAAAGCAGGGGGAGAAAAGGCAATCAGAACAACAGAAAAAAAAAAAAAAAACCTACATAAGGTAGAAAAATGTAATCAAAGCCAACTATTTGACCCTGTAATGAACAATCTGTATGTACTCTTAACGATGTAACCATGATTTACTAACTTTGTACAGCTAGCCTGAACCCACGTACAAACCTTCATTATGCACACAGAAAGCAATCTAAATGTTTCAGCCATGATGATGTTAGTGGAAAACTACAAATGGCAAAGGTAGGGGATAAAGTGAGAGATAAATCCTGCAGTAAGGAGTAAGGAGACTATTTTCATCTTATAAAGAGCGAAGTTGAGAAATAATTCCTGTACTTGGTAACTCAAGAAATAATGATGTAAATATTTAAAGTTTCAAAAGTAACCAACATAGGAAAGAAAAAAGAATATTATAACTATTTGAGAATGAATGGCAGAAGAACTGTTTCAGATGAGCTAATCCCTCATCTGTCAGAGCTGGAAATTAGTAGATAATTTCTAAAATTGATAAGGAGTATAGTCGTATACTTACTGACATGGAGGAGCCATGAAAAGAATTCAAAACAGATACTAATAATTATCTCTTCTTCCCAAGCTGAACTTGGGAAGATGTTGGCCAGAGACAGGGTGCATTGTGTTCCAAGTCCTTGTATAAGACACTTCCTTTTTCTTTTCCTTTCTTTCTTTCTTTCTTTTTTTCTTTTTTAAGACAGAGTTTCGCTCTGTCACCCAGGCTGGAGTGCAGTGGTGCAATCACAGCTGACTGCAGCCTCAACCTCCCAGGCTCAAGTGATTCTTTCACCCCAGCCTCCTGAGTTGGTGGGACTACAGGCACATGCCACCAGGCCTGGCTAATTTTTGTATTTTTCTAGAGATGGAATCTCACCATGTTGCCCAGACTGATCTCAAACTCCTGTGCTCAAGTGATCCAGCCGCCTAGGCCTCCCAAAGTGCTGAGAATGCAGGCGTGAGTCACTGCACCCAGCCCCTTGTGTATGATTTTTATAAAACAGTGTGCTCATGTTGCTTTGATAGATATTTGTATCCTCCTCACTCTAGGCAGCACTAGGCAGCTGGCTCAGCATCTTCCCATTGAGCCAGCCACAAGGACTGGAGCTGAGATATTGTGCATGCCCTCACATATGAAGCAAGCCTTGCTTAAGTTTAAATGCACAGCACAAAAATAATTTTCTAGCTGTCAAGATTTTACACTTATAACTTCAGTCCCACATTCTGTAAAATATTGGTTTCTACTGAGAGAAGACACCAAAAACAAAATAGAAAAAATTAATCTTGTTCAACCACTTCATCATGCATCACAAGTTCTTTCCTCTCCAGAATGTCCTCTTCTATCCACACCCAGCCCCACCACCTCCACTACCTCAGACACACACACACACACGCTCAATCTTTTCACCCTTCCAAGCATTTTCACAATGTTTTCCCTCTCTGAGGGCCTTCTCACACCCATGCCCACCAGACACATGCACACACACACACACTTACACACATGCACTCACATACACATACACTGTCAATCTGTTCACACTTTCAATGCTTTTCACATTGTTTTCCCTCTCTGATGGCCCTCTCACACCCATGCTCACCAGACACAGACACACACACACACATTCTCACAGACACACTCTCACACAGACACTCACACACACTCTCACACACTCACACACACACTCTCTCACACACACACTGTCTCACACACACACTCTCTCACACAGACACACACTCTCACACACTCACACACACTCTCACACAGACACACACTCTCACACACTCACACACACTCTCACACAGACACACACTCTCACACAGACACTCACACACACTCTCACACAGACACACACTCTCACACAGACACTCACACACACTCTCTCACACACACACTCACACACTCTCACACACAGACACACACACAGAGACACACACTCTCACACACTCACACACACTCACACACACACACTCTCACACACTCACACACACACTCTCACACAGACACACACACACTCTCTCACATACACACTCTCACACAGACACACACTCTCTCTCACACAGACACTCACACACTCACTCTTGCAAACTCCTAGTCCTCTTACCATCATTTTTATGGCACTTGGCCCATGGTAGAGCCTTGAAAAAATACTTATTGTGTAACTGTGTCAGGCCATGCCCTAGTGTACATGTTTGTTTCCCCACCATGAGTGACCTCCTCAAAGCAGGACCTGTGTCTTTTCAGCTGAGACTGCATGGCAGAGTGATTTAAGGTTTACTAGCAATGAATGAAAATCTGAAAATACATTTATGAAATTGAAAATTAGTGAATATTAAATGTAATTATGTAAATCAAAAAGATTTTGAGTTCAATAAAATTTTCATAAATGCCAATGATTTAACCTACTATTAACTCATTCATTTCACTGTCATTGTATCTTAAGTCAAATTCAGTATTTCTGAACAGAAAACAATTTTTTTTTTCAAAATTACCTTTGCCATGTTTACACTTTGAAAGAAATTTGCTTCATCCATAACTTAAGCAGGGTGTATTATTATTATTATTATTATTTTTTGGTTTGATGGTACAGGCCCAAGCAAAACTAGAGTTGCTAAGAACTTGGGTTCTTGACTGAGATTATCTGGGTTCAAATCCTTTTACCATTTAATAATTGGGTATTTGGGGGTAGATGACTTGCCCTCCCTGTGCCTCCATTTTCTCAGTCTTTTAAATGGGAATAACAGTTATAAGACCTAATGTGATTATTGAGTGGATTAAATTGACTAGTGCATGTATTAGTCTTCTCAGGATGCCATAAAAAATATCATAACAAAAAAAAAAGACTGGATGGCTTAAACAATAGAAAGTTATTTTCTCACAGTTCTGGAGAGTGGAAGTCCAAACTTAAGGTGCCAGTACGGTGCGTGTCTGGTGAGGGTTCTGGCCTAGGTTTGCCGATAGGCACCTGCTTGCTTTTTGTGGTGTGTGAGCACTTTGCTGTCTCTTCTTATAAGGACACTAATCCTGTTGGATCAGAATCCTCCTCATTATGGCCCCATTTAACCTTAATTACTTCCTCAGAAGCCCCACATCCAAATATAGCCACACTAGGGACCAGAGCTTCAACATATGAATCCTGAGGAAACACAAACCCTCAGTCCATAATGGATGTAAGGCAGTTGGCAGAATACCTGGCCTACAGGGTCAATACCAGTTAACTGTTTTTGTAAGCTACTTTCTGTTCATGTGAATATACATGCTTGGAGCTCTTAGGAACAGAATATGACAGCCGAGCCAGTAGGGACTAGAGAAAGCAGAGACTAGGTGTAGCTTCTGCCTGGTCTGAGAAGGGTCAGGAAACCAAGTGGGGGACATGCTGCACCTGTGCAGGCCAGCAACCAGGTGAGGGCCAGCCTCCAGGTGAGGGCCCTCCAGGTGAGGGCCAGCCTCCAGGTGAAAGTCAGCCTGCAGGTGAGGGCCCTCCAGGTGAGGGCCAGCCTCCAGATGAGGGTCAGCCTCCAGGTGAGGGCCAGCCTCCAGATGAGGGTCAGCCTCCAGGTGAGGGCCCTCCAGGTGCGGGCCAGCCTCCAGGTGAAAGTCAGCCTGCAGGTGAGGGCCAGCCTCCAGGTGAGTGCCAGCCTGCAGGTGAGGGCCAGCCAGTGGGTGAGGGCCAGCCTCTGGGTGAGGGCCAGCTTCCAGGTGAAAGTCAGCCTGCAGGTGAAGGCCATCCTCCAGGTGAGGGCCAGCCTGCAGGTGAGCTCCAGCCTCTAGGTAAGGGCCAGGCTCCAGGTGAGGGCCAGCCTACAAGTGAGGGCCAGCATCCAGCTGAGGGCCAGCTTCTGGGTGGTGGCCAGCCTTCAGGTGGTCTCAAGGAGTCCTGAGGCATGATCTGGAGGACAATACCCACTGCTGGACCTCTCAGATTCTGTCCTGCAAATATTTGCCGGGTGTCTCACCCTAAATTGGACTCATAGACTGGACAAAAACCACTGGAAGTTGAAGCAAGGTGGTGGTGCAAGGTGGTAATTGTGAGGGGAAAGCAGGAGCCAGGAACCATGCAAAGCAGATCAGAGCAAAGCAGAGAACCTGAAAAGAGCCAAGAGAGGAAGGAAAAGAACCAGAAGACAGGGAAGGCGGTAGGCACTGACAGGACAGCGGACAGGGAGGAGAACAGGCTCTCTGCAGAGAATGCTCTCAGCAAGCAAAATGTCAGTTCAGAGAATGGTCTAGAATTGTGTTTCACAAGGAAGCATAGTGAGATTACAGAACAGTCCTCACTTGCTTCCAGCATACTCAGCATTTCTCCCTTACTTTTCTTGCTCACTGTCTCTCAGGCGGAAGAACTAAAGCTCTACATCTAAACCTGTGGAAAGTGTGCTTCAGTCTCCTGGAGGTAAGAATAGAAAACCATTTAGAAAAGGCAGACTCCTGTCTAGAGATTTTTAAAAGAATGGAAGGAATCAGCATATATTTACATATAGACTACATTTTAAGCACTCTGCTGTGTGTTTAAAATATTTTATGATATTTAATTCTTACAATAACATTTATAATCCTCTAATTTTCAGATGATGAAGTTAAGTTCATAGACACTGTTCATGACCTTAGCAAGACCACATGTTAGGATGGAATTTATTTGAAAGCGAGTCTAACTATGGAACATAATAGTTGGAGACTTCCACACACAAAGATGTGCAAATATTAAAAGCCCACTGCCATTGTGGGAATTTTGTGTTTGCAGAATGTTTAGATAGAATAGAATTATCTGCATTTTAACAAATACTATTAATAGTAATCAACTCCAATTTTAGTGCAGTCTCGATGTTTCTTATATTTGAACTCTGAGATGGAATGAAAACCTCAGCAATTTGCCACAAAGCAAAAGGCAGTTATGATTTAAAGATTATTAATAACATAGGCTGTGTCTCTGTGATACAGCTGAGGAGTCCCAGCTGATTCAAAATAGATGTCTTCTAATTAAAAACAAATGCTACTCAGACAAACATAATACAAGTTACACTCAATTGAAGAAAAGATAGTCTGAGATTGTGTAACGGCAAACATCTGGATTTGGGGGAATGGATGATTGGCTGAATTGAGTTGTTCATGTTTGGACAGCTGGATTATATCACATTTACAGCAGCCTTGTCTTCTCACCAGCCTTGCCCCTGTTTCCCACCAAAGAAAAATAACTTATTTCTCCAAACCAGTCCCAGGACATGCTTCTAATCTCCACTGGTGTGCAGATAGTTGGGGCTAGAGGCTGTCACTTCATCAGGTCAGTGATCTGCAACCTGAGGCTCCTGGGGTTATGCAGGAAGCTGAAAGGCTTCCAATCACAATTTCAGCATTTGTGAGACTTGGGCAATAAATATCTCTGTCGGCTTCTGAAAGAGCAAAGCCATGACATCTCGCTGCTGTTCTACTTCTCTTTGCTCAGAAAATGAAACAAGGTCATCAGATCCAAAGACATTTTTTATTTTCAACAATTCAAGATTCTTGTTTAAAGGGACATTTCAGAATGTCCTTGTTTTCCCTTAAGCTTTACTTGATCAGTGATTATTTGTTTGGCTTCCAGCAAGATAAAGAAGTAAGAAAGAGATAAAAGGTGTGATCCTTGTTTACATACAAGAATTTTCATGGCAGCATTGCTCATTACAGTGAGAAAATGAAAATAACTAAAGTATCCAATAATAAAGGGTTAAATAGATTGTAGAACATTCATTCTTTAGAGCTATTAAAAATTGTGCTTTTAGAGAAACCTTTAATGGCATAGAAAAACATTCACAGGAAAATTATGGTGACCTAAATGTGCAGGGGGGGGGGTCATTCTAGAGAGAAAACAGAAAAGAGGAGAGAAAGAGGAGAGAACGGGGAGTCGTGAAAGGTAGGCAGAAGAATTTAGATTTGATCAACTATTTCAGTGGGAAGGACTGTCAGTTCCACAGTAAGAAACTAATGGAATGAAAGGGGGTTTGCATGTATCTATAGGTGAACTGGGAGTAAGAAAGACTGGAAATATGGACCCCAGGCAGGAGGTTGCTGCAGTAACAGAGGCCTGTGGTGGTGAAGACTTGGGCTATAGCAGTGTGGACAGAGGGATGGTGATGAAGGTGGTAAGATGTTAACACAGTACATAGTTGTATATAGGTGATGGTAGTGGCAGTTATGGAGGTGATGATCGAGGGAATGGTGATGGCCATGGTGATGATGATGACAGTGGTGGTAAGTATCAGTGGAACAAGAAGAGGAATAAATGGCTCCTATGTTTGCTTAGAGAAATCAGCCTGTTCTGAGCAGCACCTGTCTGCCTCCCTGCCACATTTTGCTTCTCTCAATGGCTTTGAACTAACAGACAAACTTTAGCCATCTAAGTACCACCCTCACAGTTGTAACATATTCATGTACTACCTGTACTATCGTTTGCTTCTTCAAGTCACCTACTTTTTGAATTCAAGAAATATTATTTTTAAAAGGAGACTTCTGTGTATTGTTACTAACATGAAATTTATTTTTGAAAGGGAACACAATTATTTATTATTGTAAATGGAAAATGATATATCACTTGGCATACATTGAAAATGTTAGCAAAAATTAAAAACTGTAAAAACAAAACTTTGTTATGAAATTTTTATGTGCTGAAGACTCTGACCCTGACATCTGCTCTTTCTTTGCTAAAAATGAAGATTGTGAGTGTTAGAGAAGCATTAAAAGCATAATAGTACTAAACCAAAACTTTCCTTTTTATGAAATCGAAAGGACTAGAAGAGAATTAAAAGGGAATGGCTTTTTCAGTATGTAGCAAAATGTTATTTAATGGCACATCTGTGTGTCATCTAAAATCACCTAGAATCATGTCCCATGGTTTGGAAACACTGTTCTAGGGAAAGATTGTTTATCTTCATCGGGACCCCTGGGGACTCATTTATCTTAGGAGCGATGAACCCATGAGGGAAGAGACCATGAGTGGAGAGAGAAGAGAAAAGAGGGAGACGGGGAGACAAAAGGGCAGGCTCTGTTGAAGCAGCAAAGGCCCTGAGAGCTGGAGCCAGGTGGTTGGTAAACATACCCCTGTTTAGAATTTTTACATCACAAAAAATTAGCAAGAAAGAAACCATAAATAATCACATAAGTATGTTAAGGAACTGAAAGAGAAAAAGAACTTCAATACCACAACCTTTGTAAGATGCCTACATAAACAAACGAATTGGCACAGGCCAACTCACAGAAGGCCATCTGGGAAGTGGTGGTGTGACTGAGATGTTGTCATTTGTAGAAACGTAAAAGTGCTATATATCTTTTCGATCTGGAAAAAAAAAAAAAATCTTGACATATGTCTCCCAATTTATGTGGCTGATTTCCTATACTTTCAATAATGTTTTCCCTCTGGTAAGTTGGTAAAAGCGTGCTTGGGTTTCTTTGTGTCCTCTCCTACTCTCCACAGATGTTTACATAAATATTCTCACTTTTATCCTCACAGCAGCTCTAAGACGTGAGTAATACTACCCCACTCTTACAGAGATCTGAGGCTCTTAGCGATAAAGTAAGTAACACAGCCAGTGAGCACTTAGATTCATCTGTGACTCCCCATTTCTTTTTTTAAAAAAAATTTTACTTTAAGTTCCAGGATACATGTGCAGAATGTGCAGGTTTGTTACATAAGTATACATGTGGCATGGTGGTTTGCTACACCTATCAACCCTTCATCTGGGTTTTAAGCCCCGCATCCGTTAGGTATCTGTCCTAATGCACTCCTTCCCCTTGTCCCCCACTCCCCAACAGGTCCCGGTGTGTGATATTCCCCTCCCTGTGTCCATATTCAACTCCCACTTATGAATGAGAACATGTGGTATTTGGTTTTCTGTTTCCGTGTTAGTTTGCTCAGAATTATGGCTTCCAGCTTCATCCATGTCCCTGCAAAGGACATGAACTCATTCTTTTTTATGGCTGCATAGTATTCCACAATGTATATATGTCACAGTTTCTTTATCCAGTCTATCATTGATGGACATTTGGGTTGGTTCCAAGTCTTTACTATTGTAAATAGTGCTGCAATGCGACACCCCATTTCATGCCTTCACCATTATCCCTCTTGCTCCTAGGTAAAGTGGCTTAATCTTTGGTGATTTAAAAAAAAAAAAAATCTCTTCTTTGTACTCATAAAACTCCTATTCTTTGCTCAGCATTACCACTAGGTGAAAAAAAAAGCATCGCTCTTCAATGTAATGGTTATGCTGTACCCAATTATGAAATTGCACACAATCTTGGATAAGTGGGAAGAAAGCGCATGCCCACCACAAGGTCCAAATAAGATCCAGAAAACTCACTGAGCCATTGGCTTCTTAGTACTAGAGTTTCCACACTCCATATACACTTTTCTTTAAAAGAGGTTGTTATTCAGGAACTGGAAAATATTTTTTGGTTTGATAAATAGATGTTAGTGTCCTCAGATCACATTTATCAAGTGCCCACACAAGCCTGTGAAAGCTGCAATATTGTTTAATTTGCATGACAATTAATTAGTGGCTTAAATGTTAATAAATATCTTAGGAGTACCTCAAAAGAATATGCCAAATAAATGTCTGAGATAGATTCAAGAGGAAGTCCTGGGGTTATAATCATCAGAGGGATTGAGCCACTTCCTGTGTTGCAAGGTAATTTTTACTATCCCCGGGGCACTATTTAAAATACTCATGAAGCAAATGTAATATCACATAATGATTTGGCTTCTGTCCATCCACACTGCTCTACTAGACGACTTTTCTTCTTACTCCTGAAGGTACCACACAATGTGAGAGTTCAGTCAATGAGCCAATGTTTAGGGACTGGCCATGTGCCCAGATCTGTTTTCACAGAGACTCCAGTTTTCCCAGTTTGGGTGAAGGAGTAGATAATCACAAATGATTCATCAGGGTGGTGTGTGAATGGGGACCAAGAGGACAGATTTCTATTTCCACTTTTGCTAACATGCTGGGTCTTGTGAGATGTATTACAGTTTTCCTCTATCAAATGAGAAAATTGGTTAGGGTCTCTCCACTTAGAAAGCAAACTAACAAAAACAAAACAAAACAAAACAAAACGATTTTATGATTCTATTCTCTGGAGCTTGAATGTTGATATAGAAAGATCTGTAAAGTGCATCGCTTCTCTGTGTGAACTACCATAGCGAAGCTGAAATGATACAGAGATTTTGTGACTCATCTGATCTACAATAAGCTGGAGAAATGTCATTGCCAAGCATTCACTGGGCATGGTCATTGCTTGTTCCACTATAGGGTTCATAGAAGTAGGAAGAAGTAAGTTGCAAGTTCCTGACTGGAATCTGATTCCTCCAATTCCACCTTAGACTCGACCTCATGTAGTCATCTTAGGTTTACTTCATGAGCTAATGTGTTAGTCAGTTTACAAATGAGCCTTGGAAACGCAGGTTATTTTATAAATTGATGCTCTCTACTGAATTTAGAGTTATGAAAACATGTGTTCCTGAATCAGCACATCCTCACCAGACTGCAACATTGACCTCCATTGTTAAGCTGGACACCAAGATTAAGTTCTACCTAGGTGTCAAATATATGAAGAGGGAAGGGTATTCATTAGAATTAGGTGTGGTCAAAAGACACCCCCGCCCCACCACACATACACACAAGCACTGCTTTAAACAAGATTAAAGTATATTTCTCTTTCAGGTAAATAGAGACTGTCCATGTGCAGAAGAGTTAACACAGCAGGCCTGAGGCTGTTCTTCTCAGAAAGGGTTGCTTGCAAGGTCAGCCTTGACTGGCATCTGGGAATACAACTCTTGGGGTGACCCTAGTCAACAATTAGTTGATACTGGGAAACAACTAACTGTCTGCCACAGCATGCACTATTTTCCAATAGATGAGGTGATTTTTTAAAAACTGGGATCAAACATTAAACACAGTACCGAGACTGCTGTCCTTATGGCATTCTGGAATTTTGGTACATGGCTAGACAGAGGGTATCTAATATGACCCCAGCTCCTGCCTGGGTTTCTCTACGCAGAAACATCACACACAAGTTGCTGCATTTTTGTTGATGGTGGAAGAGTGAGCTCCTTGCAGGAGTCAGAGAGCATAAGGAGTCCTGCACATGGATTTCTCCAGGCCCTGCTTATGTGTTTTCCCCCAGTGATCTAGCCATGTATCCTTACCACATTGCTATATAAACCTTAGGCAAGAGTGCAATGACATGCTGAGTCCTTCTAGTAAAACCTGGAATGTGGGGGCGGTCTTGGGGAGCCTGAAACAGTTTAGGACCAGTATGGCAGCTCCACAGTGACAGGCACCCTGGCTCTTGCCACCTTGTGGTCTGCTATCTTCAAATGCATCTGGACCTTATAGTCCAGGATGGCTCTTTTTTATACCCTACATTCTCACTAACAGAGACAAGAAAAGGGAAGCCCTCATTACACACCACTGTTTAAATACAATTCCTAATTGTTACAGAGCACAATTGCATCCCATTGGCCAGAATTTAGTCAGATGGCCATACCCAGCTGCAAGGCAGGCTGGGAAATGTCTTTATTCTGGGCAATCCTGTGTCCAGCCAACATCCTGGAGTTCTCTACTGAGAAAGGAGAAAATGGGTACTGGAGGACAATAGTCTCTGCCACAGAAGGCAAGAAAATGGTGGGGAATTATTTTTTTAATTGAATCAAGTAAAGGATCTTTATGCCAGTAAGCAAAATTAATTAAACAGCTCAAAATATTACATCAGTTTTAGGCTGAATCTCCTAAATAGTGTAAAAGGGGCAGGATTTTTGCCTATAAAAAGATTTATTCTGGGACCAGTGATGAGCTGCTAAATCATTTGCAAGCTGTTAAATGATTTACATATGGACGGAATTGAGAATTCCCGGACATTGAGTTCCTACCACTTTCCTCACTCTCCCTCCCACCTCATTTTCTCAATATTTCTAAAAATAAAGCATTTGAATGGAAATATTTAGGCCAAATTAAAAAATCAAGGCTATGAGACTCGGTTTTCTATACATCTCCGAAAACACCTACTACACAGAACTGTACCAAGTCAACATACTATAACTCTTGTCCTCAAGGAATTTTCAACTTAGTCCATGATAATATTAAATATTGTGATATCTTTTATGTAAACGCAATAGTACCAACCATGCACGGATGCATCGGTTATTAACCTGAAGATTTATGGATGGGCTTCGTGAAGTTGTATGCACATTCCTGAAATGGTGTACAAAATTATTTTGTAAACATATTTTTTTCTGTCAATTTTGTCAGTTTCTCAAAGGAGTCTGGGACTCTTCAACAATTATAAATGTTTTGCATTCATAGTTTAACTTCTGATTGTCTAGAGATAATACATATGCTGTGGTCCATTCATGCTGAAGTCCCAGTGTCCTAGAAACTGGTGGTGAGGGGAAATTTACCAGCCATCCAGAGCCAGAGGGATAAGCTGGACAAGAAGCAGAGCAAAATAGCAGGCCTTAGAGGGTTAGATTGAGCTGGGTCTTAATTATAGAGTAGCTCTACCAAACAACACATTCTCTTAGAACAAGTCATACCTAAATAACATGCCTGACTTTCGTCTAAGATGGCTTGTAGTCACCCAAATCAGCAGCCAATGCCAACCCAGGGACATCCATTTCACATATAAACCCAATGCATCTTTGCCTAGGCCTCCTGTAACGGTCTCATATCCTAAGTGTGACTTCTGCTGTTTCCTGGTGAGGGCTATGATGAATGACAGGGGCAATTAGAGCAAAATTCAGAAGCCCAAGTTCAAACAGGTAGTACACCACATCTACTTAGGAATCTTTCAGTAGCCAAAGTCAATGAGCCCTGATAACGAACAATAAAATCTGTGTGTTTGAGAATATGGGTGATGAGATTTCTCACATTTGTTTTGTGTATTTCCTTCCCTTGATTGGAAGGTTGCAGGGCACATGTCATGGTGAGAGGACCCATTTTGCTCAGCCATGGGAAAGCAGACTTATTCTCATGAGATTAGAAGTTTGGATGTAAGAGTGATTAAGGACTCTAACCATGTGATGTTAGGTATATGCAGAATGCAGTCTGCATCTGAAGGCTGCAGCAGACTTTTAAAGCAGCAGGGACAGTCAGATGACACTGTTTAGAGATTGAGCCTCATAATGCCGGAAGGCAAATAGGCCTTTTTACAGAATGCTTTGGGGGCAAGCCATCATAACATGCAGTTTTTATAGATCTGGAATGCGGCAGTTTAGACACTCTAGGAAATGTTGACTAGTGCTCTTGAATTATGGAAATTACATTAGTGAGTAAATAATTTCGATTACCAAAAAAACTACAGTGACTCAAATGAGATAGTAGTTCCTTGCTAACTGCTCAGTGGTAGATGGGTGGCCCAAACAGCACTCCACAAAATTGTCCAGGGACCCAGGCTCTTTCTCCCTTGTTGCTCCATCTTATCAGGGAAGACCACCAGCAGCAGCACCTCATTCCAGCTTCCAGGAAGGGGAAAAGAGAGAACATAGAGAACAGGCACTCTCTCTCGAAGGATGTGATACCCAGGCAGCTCGCGGTACTCTGCTCACATTCCATCCTGGAGAACAGCACAAGGTCACACCTAGCTGCAAAACAAGCTTAGAGATGGAAGTCATAGCCATGTGCTCTGCTGAAATTGTCCAGGGGTAGGAGGGAGTCTGCTCTATTATTAGAATTTTTAAAAGGAGAGTGGATTCTGGGGAAGAAGGATCATGGTTGATATGAGATAGTTAAATATCCAACATGCCAAAACTGCTCATGCCAGTTAATGCCAGGAAAAAAAATCACCGGCACACTACTAGTACTTCTTTGATCCTGTTGTATGCATTCTCCTAGGAGGAGCCTTCATCTTCAGGGAATCACTCTGCCACAGTGCGATTCTCTTTCATAGAATTAACCCAAGGCAGTAGAGCATCCTAGAAAGAGCATGGGCTTTTGAGTGAACCAGAAACCTCTCATTCCTGTGTCGCTTACTTAAATCTGTGTAATTTTGAACATATTACTCTACCTCAATAAACTTCAGCTTTCCTAACTGTAAAATAGGAAATATAATAGGTAATAATATCATTGGACTATGGAGATTAAATCATTGTTATATATGTTCACAGTGCCTGATACATAGGGGAAAAAAGTGTATGTGTGTGTCCGTATATGACTTTTACCAGGTTATACTGAAAGGAAGGAGACACAGAAAATAGTAATGATCAAGGTTGCATTGACCTTGAAAACTGAAATGAAAAATAACTTTGCCTTGTAAAAATTCCATTTGGTCTGTGTCCTTACCTAGAGGACACACTCATTTCGGAGAAGGAAAAGGCAAAATGCTTCCCTTCTATTAATAAGGCAGTGAACAGTAACTCCAGCACTTTGGGAGGCCAAAGTGGGCAAATCACACTTGAGCTCAGGGGTTCGAGACCAGCCTGGGCAACATGGCAAACCCCATCTCTACAAAAAATACAAAAATTACCCAGGCATGGTGGTGTGTGCTTGTGGTCCCAACTGCTCAGGAGGCTAAAGTAGGAGGATCACCTGAGCCTAGGAAGGCCAAGGCTGCAGTGAGCCATGATCACACCACTGTACTCCAGCCTGCGCAACAGAATGAGACTGCCTCATAAAGAACAAAAAACTGGCAGCGGTTGTGCAGTCTAAGATACTGTCTAATAAGGAATTGAGAGCACCTATGTTAACGTTACACTGAAAATTCTGGACAGAGCTTCTCCAGGAATATTAAGAGTTTGAAGTGCATGTTTCTTTCTTCATCTTTTCTGTTTCTCTGAACTCTGCTCCTTCCAGGCCCAGTTTATATGCAGATTCCTCCTTGATGAAGACTTCCCCATTCCCTCACAGGCAGAGGGAATTGCTTGTCTCACTGTAGTCCACAAACTGTCTTCTACTCCTTTCAAGTCCTGCAGCCTTATGTGACTGTTGATAGCTTACTTGTCTGTGTCCTCTAAAAGATTATATGCAATTTGAGGGCAAAGACCACATTTTATATTCATCGTCTCCCTTCCTTTCAACCCCTAGTATAAAACGTCACACATAGCACATGCCAAATAATCAGGCTGCTTAATGAATAAATGAAAGAATTCCTACTTGGCCACTCCAGCTCAATGTTCCAGTGACTGTATATTCTGACTAAAAAGAATGATTCGTTTTCTGACAAAGGAACATATTGAGGATAAAGAAACGATAGTTTTAAATCTTAGTTGTTCTGGGGAAATTGGAAACATTTGGTTATATTCAAAAGTCATGCATCTCTCAGTGAAGTAATACAGCTCTAAGTTTTGTTTATCTTAAGCAAGTCATTTAACCTTTATAGCTTTGCATTCTTCCTTAGCCCAATGCGGGTAGTAATACTTGACCTGCCTGCTACACAGGGTCACTGTGATGATGAAAAAATGAAATCACAACATGGGTGAAATCTCTCTGGGAAATTCTAAATCACTGTAAGATCTGAGATCATAGTTACAGAAGTTGCTTTCCATTTTATGGAACACAAAAGTGAAGCTCCAAATTTTGACCTTCTGGCACCACAACCACATAATCCTTCAAGGCCCAGGCTAACATTGCTTATTTTGGAGGAGTAACCTCTCATCTCTCATTACTTGAAAGTTTCAAGACTCAGAGGTCACTTAATAAACAATTCCAAGTTAATCCCGCAAATCATAGAATGAGATGATCTGACAACCTCTCATTTTACCTCCTAGAGATCAAATCCGCTGTTTCCTTTTCTATCATGGACAGACTCTCCTCTCTCACTTTCTGCCCCAGAATGTACAATAATCTACGATCTTGAAAGGAAATGCTACAAAAATAAAGTTTAACTGGAATGACGAATGACGGCCACCCTCATTGTTAAGGTGTTATGTTTCCGCAAACGCAGAGCCGATTGTAAATTTCAACCTTAGAGGGGTAGCATCAATTTAAGATATGGTTTGGTTTCCTGAGGCTACAGTCTACTAACATTACAAACAGTTTGATTAAGGACCGGCTATATGGCTTTAGAATTATGCCAAAGAGGAGGAAGGAGAGAGCAAAGTCCTGCAGGAAATAGGCAAAGGCCTGGAAGATCAAAAGTTCTTGTCCCTGAAGTAAGCTTTTATTATTCATATTGTCCTTTTTAGAAAACCAAAAGTGTCCAGAGGAAGCACAGTAGATAAGTGACATCTGAGCAAGGGAGACCTCTTCTTGTGTCAAAGCAACACAGAATACAAAAGAGTAATTCAGCAGGAAGATGCAGGATTGCGGCTGGTAGGGGAAGGAGGGCTGGGGACCCTCCAAAGCTATGAAAGTCTAGGGATATGATGCATTTGTAGTATTTTCACTTTTTTGGTGCAAGGTTGTCAGCCTCAGCACTCTTGACATTTCCAGCTAGATAGTTCTTTGTTGTGGGGAGCTGCCCTGTGCATTGTAAGAACCCCTGGCTTCTGCCTGCTAGATGCAACATCTTCTGAGATGTGAAAATAAAAAATGTTTCCAGACAGTGTCAAATGTCCTCTGGCAGCAAAATCTCCCTGCTTTTGACCCGCTGAGTTGAAATATATATATATTTGGCACTTGTTGGGTATAGTCTCCTACACTTGCCAGTTAGGTATGGAGGATGATAGTTACTCATATCTTTCACGTCTTTGTTGACACTTTTCTATCATTTGATAAGAAAGGGGTGCTAAAATCTGTAACTCTATGGAATTGTCTGACTTCTTCTTCCAATTCTGTCAATTGCTTGACACATTTTTTAACTTTTTTTTTTTTTTTTGAGATGGAGTCTCACTTTGTCGCCCAGGCTGGAGTGCAGTTGTGTAATCTTGGCTCACTACAACCTCTGCCTCCTAGGTTCAAGTGATTCTTGTGCCTTAGCTTCCCAAATAGCTGGCATTACAGGTGCCCGCCACCACATCCAGCTAATTTTTGTATTTTTAGTAGAGATGGGGTTTCATCTTGTTGGCCAGGCTGGTCTTGAACTCCTGACCTCAAGTGACCCGCCTGCCTTGGCCTCCCAAAGTGCTGGGATTACAGGCGTGAGCCACCACACCTGACCTTAACTTTTCAAAAACAACTTGTTGAGGTATAATTTACTTTTTAGGGTGCTAGGAAGCCTCTTAGATTCTCCCTGTGAGATCAGTAGTATCCCCCAGTTGTGACAACCCAAAATGTCGCCAGATATTGACAAATGTCCTCTTGGGAACAAAAGGCCCCTTCCCTAAGAACCATTGTTCCAGAGCCTATGACTACTGGGAGGTGTGAGGGTCAGTGTGTAGCTCCTCATACTCACGCTTAGTTTAGAGTAAATGTGGCTCAAGAATGTAATAGGTCCCCTTAGTTTTACTCAGACAAATAGAGTAGGCAAAGCTGGTGCAGAGTGTACAGAATTGGGAGAAGGGCAGCACTGTTCTGGAAGCAACTATGGAAGATGAAGGATGAAATTCTGGGGCAGGGTGGGCTGGGAGTGGGAGAGGAGAGGTCCCACTGGTTATTCTGCCGAGAAGTTCCTGGGCAGGGAAGACTGCGTAGGTGAAGTCAGCTCAAGTAGGAAGGGATTAATCATTACCATAGGCCAAGGCAAGAAAGATTCAACAAGAGTCCCAAGGCTAATAGCTGGGCATAGTGTCATGCACCCATAGTCCCAGCTACTCGGGAGGCTGAGGCAGGAGCATCACTTGAGTCCAGGAGTCCAAGGCTGCTATGAGCCATAATGGCTCCAGGGCAATCCAGCCTGGGTGAAGAGTGAGACACCACCCCAAAAAGGAAGAGCCCTGATGGTGAGATAACCAATACCAATGGCAGTAATGAGCAACAGCCAACGAAACCAATTTCTGGCCCAGGACCTGACACTTGAACTGTCATCTCCTGCCTCCACATCTTATGCACTGTTTCCCAGCTCTGCTTTATAATTACATCTTTACTGTACACTAACGACTTTCCGTGGTGGTATTCCCAGAGGGATGATTTGGGCTGCAAAACTGTCGAAAACCTATAAGGAGAACCCACTCCCGATGGTTAACTTGGGTTCTTTTCTATTTCCTACGAGTCTCAGCTAGCTTGAGAAATAAAGGGAAGAGTACGAGAGAGAAATTTAAAGCTGGGTGTCCGAAGGAGACATCACATGTCGGCAGGATCCATGATGTTCCCTGAGCCATAAAACCAGCAAGTTTTTATTAGCGATTTTCGAAAGGGGAGGGAGTGCACAAATAGGGTGTGGGTCACAGAGATCACATACTTTACAAGGTAATAAAATATCACAAAGAAAGTGGAGGCAGGACGAGATCACAGGACCACAGGATGGGGTGAAATTAAAATTGCTAATGAAGTTTTGGGCATGCATTGTCATGAATAACATCTTACCAGGAAACAGGGTTTGAGAGCAGACAACCTGTCTGACCAAAATTTATTAGGCAGGAATTTCCTTGTCCTAATAAGCCTGGGAGTGCTACAGGAGACTGGGGCTTATTTCATCTCTTCGGCTTCAACCATAAAAGACAGATGCCTCCAAAGGGGCTGTTCATAGACCCACCTTCAGGGCACATTCTCTTTCTCAGGGATGTTCCTTGCTGAGAAAAAGGATTCAGTGATATTTCTCCTATTTGCTTTTGAAAGAAGAGAAACATGGCTCTGTTCCATCCAGCTCATTGGCGGCCAGTTCAAGGTTACCTCCCTTGTTCCCTGAACATCGCTGTTATCCTGTTCTTTTTTCAAGATGCCCAGATTTCATATTGTTCAAACACATATGCTCTACAAACAATTTGTGCAGTTAACTTTCCTCAGCTTACAAAGAAGACAACAGGATTAAGAGATTAAAGTAAAGACAGGCATAGGAAATCACAAGGATATTGATTGGGGAAGTGATAAGTGTCCATGAAATCTTCACAATTTATGTTCAGGACTGCAGTAAAGACAAACATAAGAAATTATAAAAGTATTAATTTGGGGAACTAATAAATGTCCATGAAATCTTCACAATTTATGTTCTTCTGTCGCAGCTGCAGCGGGTCCCTCCATTCAGGGTCCCTGACTTCCTGCAAAAAAAAAATCCTGACTTAGAATGACCTAGACAACAAGAACATTTATTATCTCAGATTACAAACAGTCCAGAGGTAAAGTGGCTTCAGGTTTGGCTAATTCAGGGGACATATGATGTCACTAGGCATGCAGGTTTTCCTCTTCTTTCTACTCTGCTATGGTTGGCAGGTTGGCCTGACTTTGCTCAATTCCCTTTATGGATCTAGAATGTCTGCCACAGCTTCCAACATCACACATAGAGTCAACAACTGGCAACAGCAGAAGGAATGAGTTCCTGTATATCTCTAGCAAAAGTAGGGACCTCTTGCGATTGACCTCCCTGGCCTGGAGCTGGAGCTCAGCTACCCTGAGCTTGGGTTCTACAGATCTCCAAAAAAAAAAAAAAAAATGGATCCTTCAGCAAGGAAAAAAATGGAGAACTACTACTGGGTAGGCATCCAAGGGTAAAACTGAATTTAATTTAAACACTACAGTTCTATGGGGAGGCACTATTTTTTTTTCTTTTTTACATTTATTTTTAATTATTATACTTTAAGTTCTGGGATACATGTGCAGAACATGCAGGTTTGTCACATAGGTATACACGTGCCATGGTGGTTTGCTGCACCCATCAACCTGTCATCTACATTAGGTATTTCTCCTAATGCTATCCCTTCCCTAGCTCCCCTACCCCCCAACAGGTGTGTATGATGTTCCCCTCCCTGTGTCCAAGTGTTCTCATTGTTCAACTCCCACTTATGAGTGAGAACATGCAGTATTTGGTTTTCTCTTCCTGTGTTAGTTTGCTGAGAATTATGGTTTCCAGCTTCATTCATGTCACTGCAAAGGACATGAACTCATCCTGTTTTATGGCTGCATAGTATTCCATGGTGTATATGTGCCACGTTTTCTTTATCCAGTTTATCACTGATGGGCATTTGGGTTGGTTCCAAGTCTTTGCTATTGTGAACAGTGCTGCAATAAACATATGTGTACATGTGTCTTTATAGTAGAATGATTTATAATCCTTTGAGTATATACCCAGTAGTGAGATTGCTGGGTCAAATGGTATTTCTGGTTCTAGATCCTTGAGGAATCGCCACACTATCTTCCACAACGGTTGAACTAATTTACACTCATGGGGCTGTACTATTATGAGCTTCGTTTTATAGATAAGAAATGTTGGCTAAGTTAAATGTCTTGCCCATGGTCAAGGACAGCAGGGAAGTGGTAAGGTGAAGTTTCAGATAAGTGGTCTGACTTCAGACCCCATGTCTTTTAAGAGTCATTCTATGCTATAGTAATTTACTCCCAACTGCACCACCACATTATTTGTACTGGACTGGGCTACTGCTAGCATTCTGTCTTATTAGTTTTCAGAAATAAACCACACTTCAAGGTCCTATCTGAAGAAGCTTTCACAAGTTTTTAAAAAATATAAACACAAAAACTACTAGGAGACTTCTTCCTGTCTTCCTTCTTTCTTCCCTCTCTCCCTTCATGTCTCCTGACTTACTCTTTCTTGTACTCTTTTTAAGCACCTAAGTCAACAAAACAGATCCTTATGAGGATATCACTTCTCTTGTCTTAACCCCCCCATGCAGAAATCTGTGGAAATAACTCCTAGACCACCCAATAAACTAATACATTTTTCTCCAAGGTGCAAATAGTTTGATCATGATGTGTTCAAAAGGAGTTCCATTGAGCAAAAAAGAAAACCCAATAAACATATATTCTGCAACAAACCACAGTAATGTAAAATCCTGCTGTCCTTGATTTTATTTATTATTTATGTATTTATTTATTTTAAAAGAGCTTTAGTTTCTGCATATGTTTAAAAAGGAAGTGGACCAATTCACCAAAGCCGATTCCACAGAAGCTAATTCATTGAGTTCACTTGCTTCTGTTAAGTACTTACAGAATGTGAAATGCCATTTTATAATATAAGGCAGCTTCGGGCAAAAAGTGTTCGAACTTTGTCTTTTCTGTCTGAACTTAGCAACAATTGATGCCTAGCTCTGTGGGCAAAGCTCATGTTCAATGCTAAAGGAGATTATGCAGATTGAGTATATACACATACTATATGTGCCAGACTATACTGCAAACATTGTATATGTAGTATAGTCTACTGTCTACAATGGCCCATTGCATACTACATATGCCATGTATGTAGTGCAGTCTGGCCCATGTAGAAACTCAGTTTACTTTAGTTCTCGTCATTCTCCAGCTTGGTAATGTTACCCATCAGGGATTCTTTTCTTTTGAGTTTCACCTCTACCCCGTTCCTGATTTATGCTGCATATGTCTGGGAATACCAGCTTTCAGTTCTGCCATACTACTTCCTGAGAGTCTCTGATCATGCTACTCTTTGTGTGCGGACCCCCTTCCCACCACCCACTCCTGAGTCCCTTTGTCTTAAATAACTCTTGCTCATCCTCCATGTATTGGCTTAAATTACTTCTTAAGAAAGCCTTCTTTGCCCCTACACCAAGTCAGATCCTCCTGTTGAATGCCCTCTTGATACCCTGTGTTTCTCCTTCACAGTACTTACTACATTTGTGATCAAAGTATTGGCATGCTTTATGTCTGCCTGACACTGAGACCTAAAGCCACACAAGGGAAGGGACTATGTCTATCTTGTTTGCAGTTGTATCGACATCATATACAACAACTGAACCACTGAGCCCCAGGGAGTGCCCTGCCAACTTTGTCATTTCTGTAAGACGTGAGCTTCAGTTTGAAATACATGAGCATTCCTGTAAAGCTGCCTTGGGCTAGGCACAAGGGCACTATGCTTAGAGTGCCCTGCTCTGGCCAATATCTGGTTGCATCCCTGCCCACTAGGCAAGGAATCTGTGGGCCCAAAGGGTGTGCCCACAGGAGTCTGTGCTCTCAGAAGGGACTAAGTTACAGTATCCATTCAGCCCTATACTTGGGGAACAATCAAGGAGAAGCTGTTTGCAGTGTGGTGACTGGAGCTTGGACAGAAAGGCTGGGGATGTGGGGTAAGACTGGGGCTGGAGGAAAAGTGGGGTAGACTTCAGTCTGTGGCTGGGAATTGGTCTTTGTGTGCTGCCATGTTCAGGCTCAACCCTCCGAGGAGTCCAGGAATTCTAATTCACATCTGACATTACAGACCTTAACACAAGTATGTCTGGGAAGATTGGAGGATATGATTTAATAGTTCGTTAAGTTGATTTACAACTTTTAAATGTTTAGACTGAAAGTATACAAACCTCCATTTGTAACTTGCCCTAGTCCTGCAACTATTGAGGTGTGCCTGTCTAGTAGGAGACAGGAGGTTTCTTAGTCCCATTCCTATGTCCCCATTGATCTGGATGCTCCCCCACTGGCCCCATGCTTACTTGGGCAATGGTTGGCAATGTCCCCCAAGGTCTCCCTCTGTTTATAGTTGCCTCCGACTTGAAGAGTCCCCTCTCAGAGCCAGGATGCGGTGGCAAGCTTCTATCTTTCCTAAATTAGGTTTTCATTGGTAGCTAAAGTCCTCACCATAGCAGTGGGATAGGAAAGTGGGAGGAGGTAGGAAGGCACTTCAGTGAACACCAGGAGACAGGAATCACTGCTTAGAATCCTCAGCTGCAAGAGAGCTTAGGGGTCTAATAGAACCCTTCCGTCTTGCCTTGAGACAGACAGAAAAAGGCAAGACCATATTTTTATAAATACAGACCAATCAGAGAGGAAACATTTTATGAGACCATCCTTAGCAGTAAACAGAGGTGGTCAGGGCTCACTACTGAATGGAAGTCTAGGCGAAAAAAATGGACTTCCATGAAATGTATTGGATGCTAAACCCACCGAGAAAATGCTATGAGTGTAGTTAGGTCAAACATGGAATTAGCAAAATGGACACCAAGATGATTTGCCTGTCAGCATTCACAAAGTTTCTTAAATATTTTCTCCTAAAAGTACACTTACTCTAATGTGCTCAGAATGCCAAGGGACAAATCAACTAATTCCTCATCACATGGCCACTTCTTTATTATTTTGGCAGTGGGAGTGCTAAGAACTTTACTTTCTCTGGCACTTGGATTTCTAGAAATTACTAGAAATAGCCTGTGACAGCCTTTCACTTACTGGGGAGGTAATTGACTGGTTAGTAAATTATCCAGAATGCTGAGACAACAGCCAGGCCAGCTGAATAACTTCTGTCATTGTAGAGTGAAACCTCTCTTCCATTTCTTCTGCCTTTGTCTAGATTTAGCTATAGGGAGAGACAGAAGGAGAGAGAGAGAGAGAGAGAGAGAGAGAGAGAGAGAGATGAAACCTTTACAGCCATATTAGAGATGGGCTTTGGAGATGAATGCCCTTCTCGGGGGATAGACAACTTTATAAGACCTCTTCCTGTTGGTGAAAATTTCAGGGCTTAGAGATCTGTTTTGTACCATCATTATAAGGCGTGCCATCAATGTGTCTTTATTTTTCTGAGCTTCAGGTATAAAACTCTGAAATTTATCCCAGTGTCCAATTGCAATTACATTATTTTTTTCTTCAGAAATCCAAGGGCTTTATTTTCCTCTCTAAACAATGTGATCTTTAAGTTCTTTTGCTAATAAAAGATTTCACCACTCTATTTAATGTTACGTATGCTGAAGCCCTTGAGGGGAAGTACACTGATGTCTGCAATTTCCTTTGAAATACGTCAAAACATAAGATGGATTGGTGAATGCATAGGGGACTGGCTAGCTGGAGAGAACAGTGATAAATCAGGAATAGGAAAATGCTAATTCTAGAATCTAGGTGTTGGATATGTGAGGGAATCACTGTAAAATTCTTTCATGTTTTTTATATTTTTTATTATTTTCTTAATAAAATGTTAAGCAAAATTTAAAAAGACTTTTACAAACTCCCTTGCTGTGAATAGGCCAACTATTCGCTCAGTCACAGCATTTGAACTGGTATTAACCTCAAGCTCCATTACACAAACAGCAAGAAACAAACCAAAAATATTTGAATATTTGTGTCTGGTTTAAGATAATTAAAAATGACATTGTGATTAGTTTTTTAATAAAGAAACATTTAAAATTTTTATATGGTCAAAATGTGTAGTGATTTCACACCCTTGAATGATATTCTCAAAGTTATAGTATTGTGTAATATCTTAAAAGCAAGAATTGCTGTAGCAGTAAGGGTTCATCTTATATATTTTCTTATATTAGTAACTTGTATAGATTTCCAAAATAATAGCTTCAATAATGTAAATCCAGAGAAGTGATAGTCTACATTTTTTCACAAGTTTCCTTTTCCAATATCTAGCCTGCTTTTAATATTTTAATATTTTAAAGCTTACATGTAAATTAAGATTTATAATCATGTATCACTTTCTTTGTTAAATTTAATTATTATATGTCCATGAAAGATGAAGATTTTATAGACAAACCATCACATATTTTTTATTTCATTAGCATGACTTTTTCATGTCTCTCAACCTAAAAATCTTGATAATCGCAATTCAACTGGAACATATAAAAGGGAAATTATTTTCAATTCCCCACACACTTTCAAAGTAAAACCTAAGCATAGGAAAACTAAAAGAGATATTATGCTCTGCAAGATGAATTTCTATTTTGTTAAATAAATAATTACTCAATAATTTTATTTCTTAAGATGGCCTTAAACTAATTCAAGGGTCTATTGAAAGTCTGATTAGTGGGAAAAAAAAAAGACACCTAAAAAATAAACGAATATATTTTATTTGGCTCAAAGTTATTAAGAAGAATTGATGTATATTTCAAACAGCCAAGTTCATTTCCTTCTCCATTTAAAAAAAAAAAAATCTTTTGCTCGCTGAAAGATTCAGACTTGACTATTTTGTCTGGTGAAGAGAAAATTACGCCTATTGAAAAACTCGATTCAATTAATTTAGCCAAGAAGAGTTAGTCAACTAAAACAATACCTCCTGCTCACAGTATCTATATCTTTAAGTGAATAGTTTTGTAATACTGAGGAATTTGAGAATGAGTTTATATGAGAATGGAAGCAGATCCAACACATGCACATATGAAAATCACATATGTACCTTAAGGGTGCCACATACATCCTGAGAAAGGGAGTATATAGCACCTGCAGGTTAGCACTAGTAACATTCATACACTGTACAGACACTAATTATATACAAATTAATAAAAGTGATATAACAGGAAAAGAGACTTGTTGTTTAATACTTGTTCCACCTTTATAGTATGAAAGCAATTCAATCAACTGGGTTTTTTTCTTTTTTGCAGTAATTCCTTGCAATGATTTAGAATTTCTATGAGGGGCGTAAAAATGGCTTGCATTTATATTCATCATTCAATTGGCTGTAACAGGTACTCTGCCTGAAGTTCAGTTTCCTTGGCTTTGACATTCACTACAAATGCTGATCTTTGCTGCTTTTCACATTGCCTCGTGCTTTCTGAGGAAGTTTTACCTGAATATAGGTGAAGTTAAGAGCACAAAGTGAGCTTTGTGCTTATGAGACCGCCAGGAACACAGCTAATCTTCCATACATGATTAAAACTACGTCTTCCAACAGAAGGGGCATGTGGAGAGAGAGCAACCTATGAGTGTTATGCTGCCCAAGATGAGGTTAGGGCTGTTTCTCTTCCTCTAAGTAAAAGACTAAGGGCTGTTGACCTTGTGGATTTGTCCTCTGGGAAACACTTCAAAGACACTGTGCATGTGGCCACTCAGGGTCAGGTGAGGCTGAAACCACCCAATAACTTCTGTAAAGCCTTGAGAAAGCACATCACAGTTATCCTTAAGCCAGCAGAATCTTCCCCACAATATTTAGTGTCATTTCTCTAATACAGTGGGTCAGGCTGCAGGACTCGGCTGCAGCTAGCAGTTATGGCTTATATCAACACTGGCTGGAATGATGTTCCAGCTGGTGGGAGAAATTCAGTATGTGAGAAATTTCAAGGAGTTCAGCTAATATGGCAGAGTAGTTGCTGCAACCATCCCCTTCTGGAGCAGGACTTGTCACCATAGCATAATCCTCTACAAGAAAACAGTTTCTTAGAGTTGAAAACATTCTCTAATCATCTTACTTTGCACCTCTTCCTCTGATAGTGGAAGCCAATGTCATGGCTGCCAGCAGCTACCCAGAGCTGCATATGCAGTGGATGGTTGAACACTAGGACATCGTGCCACATCATTTGTCAACCCAGCAGAAACACCGTCTTCCCACATCCACAGCATCTCATGGAGTAAAGACACTTTCAGGTTGCAGTAATCATGGATGGTGTGGAGGGCCGTCTGCATTTGCCATGTTCCTTATAATCTGTCATGCAGTGATCTCATTGTCTCAAGTGAGAGACTGTCAGCTGGAAACATGATCTTCAGCATAGGTTCTAGACACTGCTATTCTCAGGCTCACTGTGTTGAAAGATCAATAAGTAATGATTAAACATTCACAAAACAGAAGAGCTGAAAAGAGAACATCTATAAGTTTCAGCTGCAAATAGCTCTTCAACAGGAAAAAAAACTAAAAAAGTCCTAGAGAATAGCTTGAACCCAGGAGGTGGAGGTTGCAGTGAGCCGAGATCGTGAACCCAGGAGGTGGAGGTTGCAGTGAGCCGAGATCGCACTCCGGCCTGGGTGACAAGAGCAAAACTCCGTCTCAAAAACAAAACAAAACAAAACAAAAGTTCTGCCTTCTAAATTCTAATCTGATTGGAGCCTTTCCTCCTATCTGTGTCTTCCAATGGTAACCTGTTAAATCCAGTAAGAGTTTGCCATAGAATACTTGGAAATACCAAGCAAGATGGATATGTCCAGGTCTCAATTAAATACCTGGTACATAGCCTCCAAGTTGGTACATATGCACCAGAAAAGACTATGCTTATATATGCTTTATATTTCTCCAATTGTCAAATGCTTTACCATTTTTAGTTTTTAAAAACTCTTTTTATCTTCTTTGGTCCTTAGCATGGTCACTTATTATGGAACACACAGAAAGTTCCTTGTACTTCTAGTTCTTGAACCTGAAGATAAAAACCGAAGAAATTGGGAAAGCTTGAATTTCCCATTTATGGGACAGCCTGGAATTGGCTTAGGGATTATTTCAAGGTTTAATTGTCAAAACCAGACTTAGAGATCCTTTGGCAGGAGTGTTCCCTCAAAACTTCATCACTGTCTACTCTGTTTCTATCAAAGTGCTTTCTAGTAATCACGGTCAGTGATTCCTGTCTTTTACTTTAATAAATTTACTTAAGGAATTTATAAGAATAATTTTTGAAATTTATTTTGTTAATTTAAATACAGTAAAATTAGCTTTTTCTGTACAACTCTGTGAGTTTTGAAAAATGCATAGATTTGTGAAACCACCTCCACAGTTAGGATATAGACTAGTTCCCTCACCCCAAAGAGATTTGCTCACGCTGTTCCCTGGTGGTCAAAAGTTCTCACCACTAACCCCTGGCAAACAGCTGATCTGTTTTCCATCTCTGTATTTTGCGTTTTCTAGAAGAGAATGCAAATGGAATAACACTATACATAATATTTTGAGTCTGGCTTCTTTCACTTATTATAGTGCATTTGAGATTCATCCATACTGTTGCAAGTTCATTCTGTTTTATGGCTGAGTAGTATTTCATTGTATGGATGTACTCCATTCTGTTTATACATTTCCCAGTTAAAAGATGTTTGTGTTACTTTCAGTTTTAGTGATTATGAGCAGCATCGCCGTAAACATTTGCTTAAAGATTTTTGTGAATATAAGTTTCTAATTTTTACTGCTGGGTCATTTAGTGGGCGTATATTTAAATTTTTAAGAAACTGCCAAACACTTTTCTAGAGTACCTGTACTGTTTTGCATTCCCACTAGCTATGTACAAGCTTTCATCCTTGCCAGTACCGGCTAGACTCAGTTTGTTCTTATTTGTGCCATTTTAATAAGTATATTATGGATTCAGTTGTATTTCCCTAATGACTAATGATGTCAAGCACATTTTCATGTGCTTATTTGCCATCCATATATCTTCTTTGGTGAAATGAATGTTCAAATCTTTTGCTCTTTTTAGAAATCGGGTTGTTTGCTTTTTCTGTCTCAATTTTGAGTTTTATTTTGGATACAAGTCCCTTGTTAGATATTTGATTTGCAAATATTCCCCCTAGTCTTGTCTTTTTATTCTCCAACAATATCTTTTATATAGCAGAACATCTGAATTTTGATTAAGTTCAATTTATCTTTTTTTAATTTATAGATTGTGCTTTCCATGTCATATCTAAAAATGTTTTGCTTAACCCAGGATCAAGAACAACTTGCCCTATGTTTTCCTCTAAAATTTTACAGTTTTGCATTTTACATTTAAGCTGATAATCCATTTTGAAAATTCTTGTATAAAGTGTGAGATACAGGTTAAGATTCATTGTTTTATTTATGTCTGTCCAATTATTCAAGCATCAGTTACAGAAAATGGCAATTCTCCATTGAATTGCTTTTATACCTTTGTCAAAAATCAGTTGACCATATATTACTGTGAGTCTGTTTCTGGGCTCTCTATTCTGTTACATTGAGATCTGTGTGTATGATTTCACCATTACCACAATCTTGATTCCTGTAGCTTTACAGAATTAGTTGGACTCCTCTAACTTTTTTCTTCTTTCTTAAATTATTTTGGCTATTCTGATTACTTTGTATTATGTATAAATTTTAGAAAAGCTTTTGATATCTCAAAAATAAAAGTCTACTGAGATTTTGGTGTCATTGCAATAAATCTATAGATAATTTGGGAAGAACTGACATCTTAATAATAATGGGTCTGCAAATCCATGAACACAATGCATGTCTTCATTTATTTAGGTCTTCTTTGATTTCTCTCATCAACATTTTGTATTTTTTAGCATATAAAGGCTGGATGTTCTCCTGGATTTGTACCTAAGCATTTCATTGAGATAATTATAAAAATGATACTTTGAAAATTTTCTGTTTCCAATTATTCAATGCTACGTGGAGAGAAATACATTTGATTTTGTGTATTAATCTTGTATCCAGCAACCAGGCTAAATTCACTTAGGTTTATAAGCTTTTTTGTAGAATTCTTGGGATTGTCTATGTAGACAATCATGTCATGCACATAGAGACAGTTTTATTTATTTATTTCTAGCTTATATATTTTTATTATACTTTAACTTCTAGGGTACATGTGGACAACAAGGAGGTTTCTAACATAGGTATGCATGTGCCATGTTGGTGTCCTGTTGGTGACCCATTAACTTGTCATTTACATTAGGTATTTCTCCTAATGCTATCCCTCCCCGCTCTCCCCATCCCACAAGAGGCCCTAGGGTGTGATGTTCTCTGCCCTGTGTCCAAGTATTCTCATTGTTCAATTCCCACCTATGAGTGAGAACACATGGTGTTTGGTTTTCTGTCCTTGTGATAGTTTGCTCAGAATGATGGTTTCCAGTTGCATCCATGTGCCTGCAAAAAACATGAACTTACTCTTTTTATGGCTGCATAGTGTTCCATGGTGTATATGTGCCACATTTTCTTAATCACGTCTATCATTGATGGACATTTGAGTTGGTTCCAAGTCTTTGTTATTGTGAATAGTGCCACAATAAACATACATGTCATGTGTCTTTTATAGTAGCATGATTTATAATCCTTTGGGTATATGCCCAGTAATGGGATCGCTGGGTCAAACAGTATTTCTACTTCTAGATCCTTGAGGAATCACCACACTGTCTTCCACATTGGTCAAACTAGTTTACACTCCCACCAACAGTGTAAAAGCATTTCTATTTCTCGACATCCTCTCCAGCACCTGTTGTTTCCTGACTTTTTAATGATTGCTATTCTAACTGGCATGAGATGGTATCTAATTGTGGTTTTGATTTGCATTTCTCTGATGGCCAGTGATGATGAGCATGTTTTCATGTGTCTGTTGGCTGCATAAATGTCTTCTTTTGAGAAGTGTCTATTCATATCCTTCACCCACTTTTTGATGGGGTTGTTTGTTTTATTCTTGTAAATTTGTTTGAGTTCTTTGTAGATTCTGGATATTAGCCCTTTTTCAGATTAGTAGATTGCAAAAATTTTCCCCCATTCTGTAGGTTGCCTGTTCACTGTGATGGTAGTTTCTTTTGCTGTGCAGAAGCTCTTTAGTTTAATTAGATCCCATTTGTCTATTTTGGCTTTTGTTGCCATTGCTTTTGGTGTTTCAGACATGAAGTCCTTGCCCATGCCTGTATCCGGAATGGTATTTCCTAGGATTTCTTCTATGGTTTTTATGGTTTAGGTCTAACATTTAAGCCTTTAATCCATCTTGAATTAATTTTTGTATAAGGCATAAGAAAGGGATCCAGTTTCAGCTTTCTACATATGGCTAGCCAGGTTTCCCAAAACCATTTATTAAACAGGGAATCCTTTCCCCATTTCTTGTTTTGTCAGTTTTGTCAAAGATCAGATGGTTGTAGATTTGTGGTATTATTTCTGAGGGCTCTGTTCTGTTCCATTGGTCTATATATCTGTTTTGATACCAGTACCATGCTGTTTTCGTTCCTGTAGCCTTGTAGTATAGTTTGAAGTCAGGTACTGTGATGCCTCCAGCTTTGTTGTTTTTGCTTAGGATTGTCTTGGCAATGCAAGCTCCTTTTTGGTTCCATACGAACTTTAAAGCAGTTTTTTCCAATTCTGTGAAGAAAGTCATTGGTAGCTTGATGGAGATGGCACTGAATCTATAAATTACCTTGGGCAATATGGCCATTTTCACAATATCGATTCTTCCTATCCACGAGCATGAAAAGATCTTCCATTTATTTGTGTCCTCTTTTATTTCATTGAGCAGTGGTTTGGAGTTTCCCTTGAAGAGGTCCTTCACGTCTCTTGTAAGTTGGATTCCTAGGTATTTTATTCTCTTTGTAGCAATTGTGCATGGGAGTTCACTCATGATTTGGCTCTCTGTTTGTCTGTTAATGGTGTAGAGGAATGCTTGTGATTTTTGCACATTAATTTTGTATCCTGAGACTTTGCTGAAGTTGCTTATCAGGGTCCACTGATTGCAGAAAAAGACTTTCAGAGAGTTAGGAGCCTTTATGACATCCACCGCTACTACAGAAGTACAGCTTCATGACTGGAGCTTGCCTCAAAGCAGGACTCAGAGAGTAAAAAGAGAGAAAATGAAGACAGGAGATATTTCTACTGAACAATTTGTCCTGTAAGAAACCGACTTCCTGCTTTCTTTCTTCTGTCCAAAAAGTATCAGTTTTTCTTGGAGCTTTTTCTATCCACAACTGCTGCAGACTTCCAGCATTCAGGCTGCTCTTGAGTATAAACCAGAAGATATGGTAGAGTGTTTTTAAGGTTGGGGAGTAGGAGGGGTGGGCAGTGGGCATGGTGGCTCATGCTTGAAATCCCAACACTTTGGGATGCTGAGGTGGGAAGATTGCTTGAAGTTCAAAAACAGCTTGGGTAATGAAATGAGACCCTCATCTCTACTTTTTAAAAATAAAAATAAAAATAATGGGAAACTTGCTCCTGTATCCGTCACAATCTTCAAGATTTTATTTCCCTCATCAATATGTCTACTATTACTCTTCAAAGTTCTCAGATAGTTGCTTTATATATTCTGTCTAGTTTTTAGTTGTAATCAAAGAGATGGGCAGACTGTGTTTAATCTATCACAGGTACTCAGAATTAATTTTGTCTACTTTCATTTTATTCACTAAGTTTAGAATCTAAGTCTTAAGATTTTTACTCTCTTTGTTTTCTGAATCTCTTGCCATAGCAACTTTGATCAAAGAATCTTCAGATTTTGCAAGTTGTTCTTGCTCATATGAAAGCATTTAAAGCTGTAAAGGGACTCACAAATTATAGGAACATTGTGTCATGTTACCTGTGTTTGATTTGTTGTGAGAAGTGCTTGGGTCATGTCCAGTTCTGCCCTTATCAGCTAGAAGATCTTGAGTAAGTTACCAAACCCCTCTGAACTGCAGTTTCCCCATCTTTAAAATAAAGATCATCTTACAAAACTCACAAGTTTGTTGTAAGAATTAAGTCAGACATTAGGGGTGTTAAGTCTGCCTATACAAGGTACTCAATAAATGCCAACTATTTTTATCATTAGGAACAGTCTGTATTGTTGACATTTATTTGACCAATTTTGGTCAAAGGATACTTTTCTTTGCTTTATAGCCTTGTTTTAGTGTTATGGTAAGAGTAATCATTAGACCTGCATAAAGATAATTGCAAACTATGGATGAGATCAGTCAGAAGTATCTCAATAATGAAGATTCATAGGGGATCTGTTTGATTGTACAGTAATCCCCTTTGTCCTTCATTTCACGTTCTTTGGTTTCAGTTACCTGTGGTCAACCACAGTCTGAAAATATTACATACTACAGTAAGACATTTTGAGAGAGAGACCATAGTCACATATTGTAGTATATTATTATAATTGTTCTATTTTATTATTAGTTATTGTTGTTAGTCTCTTACTATGCCCATTATAAATTAAACATCATCATAGGTATATATGTATAGGAAAAAACATGGTATATATAGGGTTCTGCACTATCTACAGTTTCAGGCATTCAATGGAGATCTTGGAATGTATTCCCCATGGATAAGTGAATACTACTTTTACTCTTGGTAAAAATGGTACAATTTTCAAAGAGGTGCAATTACAGAAGATGGCAGTGCCCCAATGACCAGAAAAAAACAGCCCCTTCTGGAGAAACATTTAGCAGGAATCTGACAATACAGAAAAGAGGCATCAAAGTGGTTGTAGAAACACAAAGAAGAGTATGAGAGTACAGTGATATATTCTGTCTTTGGTAGAAAACTTTTCCTCCAATACCTTTTTTTTGTTGTTGTTAACTGTAGCTTCAACTCATGTATTTCTTTGTTTCCTTAAATATCCTGGTACCAATTCTGTTCTATTAATCAATCCGCATTATAAATTCAAAACTGTGTCATTGCCTGGAATTTCTTTGTTGAAATGGAGGTCGCATTTTTAATAATCCAGCTTGCTTGGGGGCCTCTGATATTTTTTTCCATATGTTAATTAACGGTCATAACTGTTTTTTTTTTTTCTTTCTCGTTTTCTATCGCCTTTCTCATGTCTGGCAGGTTATAACTTGCTTCAAGATTTGCTTCTTGATCTTTTTCTTCTTGCTAGCTCTCTTGTTTATGAGCTTACAGTGCTTGCCTGGGACTTTTTAATTGCATTCTATTTCAACACAAATGGCTTCTGAACTTTTTATTCTTCACATTTCTGGAATGATAATAAGTAATAGAGTCAAATTTAACTAAAGAAGAAGAAATCAAAAGTTCGCTAGAGCAGAACACAGAATAATACAGCATTTCATTAGTTTTCAACACCCACACTAGAAAGCTCACTAGTGATCATTCTTTTCCATTCTGTTGCCATCACTCTTGCATTCATAATGTCTGCTGTCATTTCAAAAATGCCAAAATGCAGTGATGATTTCTTCCACAGGGCAATGTAGGATGGAAAATGACCTGACCATTATTAAAGGAAAAGTATCAGTTATACTGAATATGAAATTCCACAACAACCAATAACCAAGTGTCTATTGAGTGCCTACTGTATATACCTAGCAATGAATGAAAATGACATATGTCAAAAGCTCCTTCTTTCTCTATTCCACCTCCTTTGATGCTCCCTGGTGGTCTTTAGTGCTCTTCCTCTATACTGTCCTACTCTCCTCATTCTAATCAGCAATTTTTATCCCGAATATTCTTTCTTGAAAAACATAAACCTTAAAAGTTTCACAGATTTGACTTGCCAGCCCCTCAGATCATGTGGGTACAAAAAATATTGACTGTCTCCTATAGACTGAATGTCTGTGTGCCCTTAAAATTCATAGGTTTGGTGGACAGAGCAAGATGGCTGAATAGGAGCAGCTCCAGTCTCCAGCTCCCAGCGCAAGAGACACACAAGATGGGTGATTTCTGCATTTCCAACTGAGGTACTGGGTTCATTTCACCAGGGAGTGCCTGACAATTGGTGCTGGTCAGCTACTGCAGCCCGACCAGGGAGAGCTGAAGCAGGGCGAGGCATTGCCTCACCTGGGAAATGCAAGGGGGAAGGGAATCCCTTTTCCTGGCCAAGGGAACTGAGACACACAACACCTGGAAATTGGGTAACTCCCACCCCAATACTAGGCTTTACCAAAGGTCTTAGCAAACAGCACACCAGATTATATCCCACACCTGGGCGGTAGGGTCCCACGCCCGCTGAGCCTCCCTCATTGCTAGCACAACACAACAGTCTGCCATCTAACTGGCAAGGCAACAGCAAGTCTGGGAGAGGGGTGCCTGTCATTGTTGAGGCTTAAGTAGGTAAAAAAAGCCACTAGGAAGCTCGAACTGGGTGGAGCCCACAGCAGCTCAAGGAGGCCTGCCTGTCTCTGTAGGCTCCACCTCTGGGGACAGGGCACAGCTAAACAAACAAACAAAAAAAGCAGCAGAAACCTCTGCAGATGCAAATGACCTTGTCTGACAGCTTTGAAGACAGCAGTGGGTCTCCCAACACGGAGGTTGAGATCTGAGAATGGATAGACTGCCTGCTCAAGTGGGTCCCTGACCCCTGAGTAGCCTAACTGGGAGACATCCCCCACTAGGGGCAGACCAACACCCTACACCTCACACGGTGGGGTACACCCCTGAGATGAAGCTTCCAAAGCAAGAATCAGACAGGTACACTCGCTGTTCAGAAATATTCTATCTTCTGCAGCCTCTGCTGCTGATACACAGGCAAACAGGGTCTGGAATGGACCTCAAGCAATCTCCAACAGACCTACAGCTGAGGGTCCTGACTGTTAGAAGGAAAACTAACAAACAGGAAGGACACCCACAACAAAACCCCATCAGTACGTCACCATTATCAAAGACCAAAGGCAGATAAAACCACAAAGATGGGGAAAAAGCAGGACAGAAAAGCTGGAAATTCAAAAAATAAGAGTGCATCTCCCCCTCCAAAGGAGCGCAGCTCATCGCCAGCAACGGATCAAAGCTGGACGGAGAATGACTTTGACAAGTTGAGAGAAGAAGGCTTCAGTCCATCAAGCTTCTCAGAGCTAAAGGAGGAATTATGTACCCAGTGCAAAGAAACTAAAAATCTTGAAAAAAGAATGGAAGAATGGATAACTAGAATAATCAATGCAGAGAAGGCCAGAAATGAACTGACAGAGATAAAAACCATGACACGGGAAATATGTGACAAATGCACAAGCTTCAGTAACCGACTCGATCAACTGGAAGAAAAAGTATCAGTGATTAAGGATCAAATGAATGAAATGAAGTGAGAAGAGAAACCAAAAGAAAAAAGAAGAAAAAGAAATGAACAAAGCCTTCAAGAAGTATGGGATGATGTGAAAAGACCAAATCTACGTCTGATTGGGGCGCCTGAAAGTGAGGGGGGAAATGGAACCAAGTTGGAAAACACTCTTCAGGATATCATCCAGTAGAACTTCCCCAACCTAGTAAGGCAGGCCAACATTCAAATTCAGGAAATACAGAGAAGGCAACAAAGATAGTCCTCGAGAAGAGCAACTCCAAGACACATAATTGTCAGATTCACCAAAGTTGAAATGAAGGAAAAAATGTTAAGGGCAACCAGAGAGAAAGGTTGGGTTACCCACAAAGAGAAGCCCATCAGACTAACAGCAGATCTCTCGGCAGAAACTCTCCAAGCCAGAAGAGAGTGGGGGCCAATATTCAACATTCTTAAAGAAAAGAATTTTCAACTCAGAATTAAATATCCAGTCAAACTAAGTTTCATAAGTGAAAGAGAAATAAAATCCTTTACAGATAAGCAAATGCTTAGAGATTTTGTCACCAGCAGGCCTGCCTTACAAGAGACCCTGAAGGAAACACTAAAAATGGAAAGGATCAACCGGTATCAGCCTTTGCAAAAACATGCCAAAATGTAAAGACCATCAATGCTAGGAAGAAACTGCATCAACTAATGAGCAAAATAACCAGTTAATATCATAATGACAGGATCAAGTTCACACATAACAATATTAACCTTAAATGTAAATGGACTAAATGGTCCAATTAAAAGACACAGACTGGCAAACTGGATAAAGAGTCAAGACCCATCAGTTTGCTGTATTCAGGAGACCCATCTCACATGCAGAGACACACATAGGCTCAAAACAAAGGGATGGAGGAAGAACTACCAAGCAAATGGAGAACAAAAAAAAAGCAGGGGTTGCAATCCTAGTCTCTGATAAAACAGACTTTAAACCATCAAAGATCAAAAGAGACAAAGAAGGCCATTACATAATGGTAAAGGGATCAATACAACAGGAAGAGCTAACTATCCTGAATATATATGCACCCTATACAAGAGCACCCAGATTCATAAAGCAAGTCCTTAGAGATTTACAAAGAGACTTAGACTCCCATACAATAATAACAGGAGACTCCAACACCCCACTGTCAACATCAGAAAGATCAACAAGACAGAAAGTTAATAAGGATATCCAGGAATTGAACTCAACTCTGCAACAAGCGGACCTAATAGATATCTACAGAACTCTCCACCCCAAATCAACAGAATATACATTCTTCTCAGCACCACATCACACTTATTCCAAAATTGACCACATGATTGGAAGTAAAGCACTCCTCAGCAAATGTAAAAGAACAGAAATTATAACAAACTGTCTCTCAGACCACAGTGCAACCAAACTAGAACTCAGGACTAAGAAACTCAATCAAAACTGCTCAGCTACATGGAAACTGAACAACCTGCTCCTGAATGAAGACTACTGGGTACATAACGAAATGAAGGCAGAAATAAAGATGTTCTTTGAAACAAATGAGAACAAAGATATAACATACCAGAATCTCTGGGACACATTTAAAGCAGTATGTAGATGGAAATTTATAGCACTAAATGACCACAAGAGAAAGCTGGAAAGATCTAAAATTGACACCCTAACATTACAATTAAAAGAACTAGAGAAGCAAGAGCAAACACATTCAAAAGCTAGCAGAAGGCAAGAAATAACTAAGATCAGAGCAGAACTGAAGGAGATGGAGACACAAAAAAACTCTCCAAACAATCAATGAATCCAGGAGGTCGTTTTTGAAAACATCAACAAAATTGATAGACTGCTAGCAAGATTAATAAAGAAGAAAAGAGAGAAGAATCAAATAGACGCAATAAAAATGATAAAGGGGATATCACCACTGACCCCACAGAAATACAAACTACCATCAGAGAATACTATAAACACCTCTACACAAATAAACTAGAAAACCTAGAAGAAATTGATAATTTCCTGGATTCTTAACACTCTCCCAAGACTAAACCAGGAAGAAGTTGAATCCCTGAATAGACCGATAGTAGGCTCTGAAATGGAGGCAATAATTAATAGTCTACCAACCAAAAAGACTCCAGGACCAGACAGATTCACAGCTGAATTCTACCAGAGGTACAAGGAGGAGCTGATACCATTCCTTCTGAAACTATTCCAATCAATAGAAAAAGAGGAAATCCTCCCTAACTCATTTTATGAGGCCAACATCATCCTGATACCTAACCCTGGCGGAGACACAACAAAAAAAGAGAATTTTAGACCACTATCCCTGATGAACATTGATGCAAAAAACCTCAATAAAATACTGGCAAACAGAATCCAGAAGCACATCAAAAAGCTTATCCACCATGATCAAGTGGGCTTCATCCCTGGGATGCAAGGCTGGTTCAACATACACTAATCAATAAATGTAATCCAGCATATAAACAGAACCAAAGACAAACCACATGATTATCTCAATAGATGCAGAAAAGACTTTTGACAAAATTCAACAGCCCTTCATGCTAAAAACGCTCAATGAATTTGGTATTGATGGAACATATCTCAAAATAATAGGAGCTATTTATGACAAACCCACAGCCAATATCATACTGAATGGGCAAAAATGGGAAGCATTCCCTTTGAAAACTGGCACAAGACAGGGATGCCCTCTCTCACCACTCCTATTCAACATAGTGTTGGAAGTTCTGGCTAGGGCAATCAGGCAAGAGAAAGAAATAAAGGTATTCAGTTAGGAAAAGAAGAAGTCAAATTGTCCCTGTTTGCAGATGACATGATTGTATATTTAGAAAACCCCATCGTCTCAGCCCAAAATCTCCTTAAGCTGATAAGCAACTTCAGCAAAGTC